>NW_024038016.1:117500-121544 GCF_016077235.1 Cyprinodon tularosa | reverse complement strand
AGAGGGCAAACAGGAAAAACAAAACTTAAATATATCCAGAAAACACAACAAAATAGTAATTAAACCAATAAAACTAGAAAACATGGAGCAAACTAAAACTGAATACTCTTAAAATAACCAAAACCTTCACATGCAGTAGAATCCTGCATTAGAACCCGGCTGCAGAATGAATGACAGAAAATGTAAAGTAAAAATCAAAAACCTCCACAGACCTGAAGCAAAGCTTGATCCTCCCACTGGAAACACAGACGCGCTCCTGGAGAATAAACCAGCTATAAACCAGTTCATCATCCGTAGAAACCTTAAAGAGCCACGTCATCTAGACTATCTCAGAAAAGACCAGGAACCATCTGGGAACATTCGGTGATTCAGTCTAGTCTAAAGAGAGTCGGACCCGGCAGATTAAACTGACTGTAAACCATAACAAAGCATCCAGACCCCCCCCCAGAGGCAGCAGCTTAATCCCCGCTAACGCTTAAACCCCCCATTAAATATTTAATGAGCACAAAGCAGCCGTGTAACATGATCAAACACAGACGTCCCTCACATTTACAGAAGACGACAGAGAGTCGACGGAACATCAGGAGACGACTGCAATAAAGAAAACGTCCATGAATGGATCCATTATTAAACCTCCTCTGAGGAACAGAGTTCTTTTCTACTGGAAGGCAAAGTTTATTCTGTCTCTGAAGGAATGGGACCAGTAACAGACTGGGAGCATAAAAACATCTGACTGGTTCTGAACTTCCAGAATCGTTTTCTGGATTCATTCTGCTTAAAGTCTACACTCCAAAATCTATCTAAAGATTAGAGTGTAAAATTTCTTAAACTAAATGCTTCTACCCTTAATTTGAGCAGATAAATAGGTTGATTTACCAACGGAATGAATATTTTTACTTTTAAAATAAGATAATTAGATAATATCCACTTTAAATAAGACAATGCAATAATTTTTTCTAATTTCCAAAGTAAATTTTCTTGTTCCTTTGGCAAAATGTTTTACCTAGAAAGAAACAATGCACTTATTTTAAGAAAAAAAGTCTCATTGAGATTTACATTTTTTGCAGCGTACCTCTTTGCTTCAGGTTTGGTTTGGGCATTAGAAGAGGTTGACATGGGAAGGAGGACGCAGGACGGAAGGAAACTGTTCTGAAGAAATGCGTTAGAACCAGCTGTGACCAATTAAAGGGAAGAAGTTCATGAATAAAACGGGAGAAAAATAATTTAACCATAAATTGAAGTCAACCCTGAGAACCAGAACATAAGCAGAAGATCAACTAGACCTGAAGGAATTGACTCGATGGAAATGCTAAATACAGTTTGTCTTATTAGAGGCGGGGGGAGGAGATCTGTGGGTGTTTAGATCTCACCTCCACTCATCCTACCTGACTGCTGCAGGTAGAGGACGCCGTCGTCACTGTCCTTCAATTCGCCCTCAGTGAAAACTTCCTGAAATCAGCGGTAGATGAAGTACTCAGCTATAGTACTTGAGTAAAAGTACTGATACTCATTTTCCAATCTTACTCAACTATAAGTAAAAGTTGCTTTACCAAAAAACTTCTCAAGAACTGAAGTATTCACCTTTTAAGATACTTCAGGATACAGAAATATAAATACTATTTAAGTTTCAGAGTACTTTTAAAGAACCTTGTAACTTTCAGAAACCTGCTGGTGTGTTGGTAGGTAGAACCTCTCTGATACTAATTTCTACACCTCTAAATAACTTCAGCATAAAAATGGCACAAAAAATAAGCACAGTAATTTTGATTAAAGTTTTGTTCATCAAAAAAACACCAAATGAAAAAAATGATTCTGCTCAGACTTTTACTATTGATGTTTAATGTTGAATCTATTGTAGAACAACTTGGCCACATGGCAACATCTAATACCGTAATAAAACTACTAATAATATCTGCCCTCAGTTTTTCACATTTGTCGAACTTCATGCAAATCTCTTAGACAGCGGCGTCCTAATTCAGTCTTCAGGGACGCCATCTGGCATGTTTTAGTTCTTCTCACTGGAGGTAGTTTCCTCCTCCTCAGCGTGTCACAGTCCTGCATATTCCTGTCATGGTTGGGGTTTTTAGGTTTGAGGAGCCAAATGCAGAGGAGACTAGACAGAGGTGAGTTTTATAGATTTAATTAAAATACTCACAGACAACTGAGGCAGGGATCCAAAAATCCAACATAACAAATACAGAAAAACCAGAGAAAACAGACATGAGGAGACAGGAAAATACGAGGAAGCAGCACTGAGGAGCTGCACAGGGAGAGGATGGATGGAAGACAGAACAAAGACTGGACTGATTGGGAGCAGGTGTGAACAGAGGAGCCTAGAAGGGAGCGAGGGAAAAGGAGACCAACACCAGAGGGCAGCAGAGGGCAAGCAAGAAAAACAGAAGAATTCAAATATATCCAGAAAACACAACAAAATAGGAATTAAACCAATAAAATTAGAAAACAAAGAAAATCATGAATCAAAGTGAAACTGAAAACTTAACAGAACCAAATCCGTGACAATACCTGCTGATGAGCTGCCATTTGAAAACAGGTGTGTTCAGAAAGAGAGACAACTAAGGCTGTGTCCAAACGTCCGTCCAAACCGCTAAATCCTCCATCATCTAAAGCACCGACTATAGTGAACTTTATAGTGAACTTTATAGTGAACTCAGTTAACTGACCGTTAACGCCATCGTTGATGCACAAATGACAAAGATCCGCCATCTTTGTTATTTGTCGCTGCTGTCGCCATGGCTGTCACCAACCAACAACAGGCTGCTGTAGAACGCTGCTATACAACTTAGCGGTGGCCAAAGAACTTCCAGAGAACTTCCAGAAAACTTCCATAGAACTTCCAGAAAACTTCCAGAGATGGGTCTGGAAGTTCATCTAGATCGATATCTGGAGGAAGAACTCAATCTTCCTCCTGACATTAAGTTCCTCTTGACCTAATATCAGGAAGAACAAATTGCCTCCTGGCGTTCCTATCTCTTCTGACTTTGGCTTAAAACATGATAAATCAGAACCAGATTTAAACTACTTTGGTAAATTAGGCTATAGAGTCAGAACATTTCAGCCAGAAGAAATAATTACTATGTTCTCTCACAGAGTCATGGGATCCAGGAGCCTTTGGGTCAGAACAAAGTTCCTAAAATAGGTTAATATTGTTCAGAATGACCTTGATATGTAAAGGATTCAGCAGGAAGAGCTCTTTATTCACAGCTCTGTCTGTCAGTTTCAGGCTCCTGACTGATGGAGGCGAACAGAAGAGCTGCTGCCTGCAGTGTTTCTATCTTCTGAGTCAAACAGCCAGAAAAAGGCAGCAGGAACTCTGACCTTGGTGATGTAACCGAGCAGGAAAAGCCAATGATGTGTACAAGGCCCCGCTCGGCCTCTCTGATTATGATAAAATATGTCTGAGTATCACCAGAAGATAACTGCACATCTCCGCGTGACAGATATGGGATCTGTATTTTAATAACCGCCCAATTTTTGCAGCGCTAACGTGTTTTACTGCAGGCCATAAGACATGAAGGCCCCGACATGCGAAGCCTGTTTCTCAGCGCGGTGGACGAGCTGCTGATGATCACAAACTGAGAAAGGATTTCAGTTTTCAGACCTGGAAATACGATGAAATATATTTGAGGGAGCAGAATTCCCTGCTGGGGAAATGTGGATCTGGATTGCAGGAGTGAACTGATCCCTGTTTGGATCAGTCAAAGGTTAACGAGGTCACAGCAGCTTAGGTTTGAGATTAGTTTCTGATTTTCCTCCAGAATATTTGCTTCAGAAAGCGATGATGGTTCCTATCCAGTCTTTCTTTTCTTCCTATGTGGGTAGAAGCCTCTGAATGTTTTAGTCTTCTGTCCAATCAGGGCCCAGAGGTCAGAGAGACCCGCCCACCAGATGGTTCTGTAGGGATTGGATCAGTTAAAGCTGTCGATCTCTAATGTTTCTGAACTCATCGTAAAAAAAGGAGACAATCTCCTTAGCAACCGGTGACTCAGCAGCTTCTCTTATATTAATGTGTTCTGAGGATCGCTC
>NW_024038016.1:0-110000 GCF_016077235.1 Cyprinodon tularosa | reverse complement strand
TTTTATAATTATATAATTATTTTATTATTTTGGTATTAATTTTTAAATTAAGGGTTTAAGGGATTTTTTATAAATTTTTCCCGATATATTAAGAATTTTTAAATTTTATATTAAAGGGATTTTTTAAAATTTTATATTATGTTTCAGGGATTAATTTTTATTTTATTTTTAATTTATATTTTTAATTTTTATTTTTGGGGGGATGGATTTTATTTTTTAATTTTTAATTTTATTTTTATTTTATTTTTATTTTATTCACATTTTTTTCTATTTTCTTCGTTCATTCAATTCATTCACACATTTTAATTTTTCAAAATTTTTTAACCACTTACTTTCCCCTTTCTTTCCTTTCTTAATTCATTCCCTTAAATTCTCCATTCATTTCACCATCATTCATTCATTCATCATTCATTCTTCATTCTTTCATAAATCTTTCATTCAGTAAATTTCTTTCATTCTTTAAATTCATCATTCACCCTTCATTCATCATTCATTCCTTTTCTTTCTTTAAAGCCCGTCATTTTTCCCAGTCACCCTTTCATTCTCATTAATTCTTTCTTTCTTTTTTAAATTCATTAATTCATTTACCATCATGCATTCATTCACCCTTTCCCATTCATTCTTTCATTAAAGTCATCATTCATTCATTAAATTTTCCCATTCTTTTCATCATTCTTTCATTTTTGAAATTCATTCATCCTTTCATTCCCTTTACTTTCATTCATTTCATTCATTCACCTTTCATTACATTCTTTCCATCATTCATTCATTTCTTTCTTGCATTCATTCATCATTCATTCATTCAGTCATTTCATTCAATAATTTTCCAGGCATTCTTTCATTCATTTCTTTTCATTCCATTCTTTCCATTCATTCTACATTCATTTCATTCCATGCATCTTTCATAAATTCATTCATTTCAAATTCAGCATTCCTTTCTTTCCCAATTAAATTCAGCTTTTCATCATTCAGTTTCATTCATTTTTTTCCCATTCATTTCTTTAAATCATTCTTTCCCATTCATTCATCCATTTTTTCATTCATTCATTCTTTAAATTTCATTCAATTTTTTCCATTCTTTCTTTTAAATTCATTTTTGTTTTCCCTTAAATTCATTCATTTTTCCATTCACATTAAATTCCCTCTTTTCCTTTCATTCATCATTCATCTTTTAAATTTTTCTTTCACCCATTCATTCTTTCACTTTCATTCATTCATTCATTCATTAATTCATTTTTTCATTCATTCTTTCATTCTTTCTTTCTTTCATTCATTCTTTCATTCTTTCATTTATTAAATTCATTCTTCCTTCATTTCATTCTTTCATTTTTCATTCTTTCTTTCATTTTTTATTCATCATTCATTTTTTTCATTCATTTCATTCAGCTTTCATTCATTTTTCATTTTTCATCTTTCATTCATTCAGGTTTTCATTCATCAATCCCCCCCACACAACCAAAAAACACACACTATAAAACCCCCAAACCCTCAAAACAAAAAACCCCCTTTCAAACCCACGACACCGGGGAAAAAAACCCCAAAAACCTAAAGCACCCTTTCGCCCGGAACCAAAACACCCCATCGACCTCCATTCGGCCCACGGGGGACTGCACCCCCTTTTGGGGAAACCAAAAGCCCACTTCCCTCACAGGCTTTCCCCCCCCAGTTCTTCAAGGGCACCAACCTTTGTATTCCGGAAAAAAACTTAACAGATATAATCTGAAAAAAATAATCCATACCCGGGAAAAACCCAGGTTAGAGATGATGGGGGGAAAGGCGGAAAGGCAAAACCCCGAAAAACCCCCCGGGGAAGGGGAAACCCCTGCAGGAGACCTCAGACAACGGGGGTTTAGGTAACCCTTCCACCCGGAAAAACCACACCAGCAGAAAACATTGGGTTAAAGGTCAAGCAAAGCCCGGGATTTCACCCCAACTAAAGAACATGGAACAAACCCTTCAGGTTTGGGAATTTCCCATCCAATCTAAACTGGCCAAAATAAGAATTGCAAGAACTATTAGCCTGTAATTTCAGCTTTCGGAGCCCAAAACCAGGAGATCGGGCAGCAGGGAAGCATTTCTAGAAACTTTGACCCTTTTCCATTTCTTTTTGGGCCCCCCCCCCTTTTCAGTCTCCCCCTGGTGTTCAGGAAGTAAAGCAAACTAAAAACCCGGGAACATCTAAAAAAATCTCCATCATCAGTGTTGAGGAGAAAAGCGACTGAAGGATGAATAGAACAGAAGCAGAGAAGTGGGTTCAGGTTTGGTTTGGGATCGGATCTGATGGCAGCGATGACATCACAAAAACCTCCCAAAACCCGGCTGACCTAAACCGGGATCGGGCCCCCCACCCTCCGGGATCTTTTCCCATCCCGTTTTTTCATCCCCCAACAAACCCCCCGCCCAGGGCTCACCCCTTCGTCCCGTCTTTTTCCCCTCGCCGCCGCCGGGCCAACATCACCAAAACGCAATCTGCCCGCCGTCCCAAGCGGCTCCCGCGCCTGAAAAAATCATTCCCTCAGCTTGAGGTGAACGCTTCATGTTTTCCCCCAGAAACCTTCACATCAGCCCACCGCATCCCAAATCAGACACAACCAACTTCCATAAATTTAGTTTCAACCTCAAAGTTTGAGGGACAACCCGGGGGCCCCCCAACCCAAGCCGGACCTCTGTAGAACCACCTATAGAAGAACATGGAACAGAAACTAAAGCAAATAAAAAAACTAAGCTCATCCTCTCAGTTCAGCAATCATCATCATCATCATCAACAAGGCGAGCATCTCCAGAGATGCTAACCGATGCCAAGACAGACAGATCTCAGCAAGGATGCTGGAGGGGTTCAGGCTGGGAAGCAGCTCAGGTGTTCTTCTCAGGTGTTTCATGTTTAAACTTGAAACTCTTCATGAAGGTGACGTTTGCAGGAAGAGAAAACTCGCTATGCTGAATGTTTGATCTCCAAATGAAGGTGAGCTTCTGATGAGCCACTGGGACACTTTCAGTTTGGAGGCTCCAAACAGCTGAGATGATGCCTGCAGCTTCCTGAGAACCATCAGATCCATGCATCTCCATTGGGGGGTGACGGTTTCATCCCTGATGGATCTAAAGTCACTTGCTTTGGTTCGCAGTTAGCTTGGTTCTGCTATGAAAGGGTTCATGTCTCTAAAAATGTCCTGGTTTTGCTGAAATAGTTTTCTTTTCCTGTAACTCAGGTGAGATGAAACAGGTAGATGAACAAATTCATGCTTTTAAACAAAATATAAAATCCATTGTGATTTTGAAATGATGCTTAATGCATCTTTTTAAGAGACATGTACCTCTAAATGTCTTATTTCATGAAATTAGGGGCTGTGTAGAAAACCACCAATGTAGTTTTCCAAGAACGGCCACCTTCACTGGTGTCTGTGTCCATCAATCGTTCAGTTTGGTTTATAGATAATTTCCTGATTCCCATATTTTCTCAAACCCCTGAACTGATGGTTTGTTATTTTCTTTCTTTTTTCTGTCTTAATGGTGGCAGTGGGCTTTAGGCTGCCCTGCAAGGCTTTAAACCTGGGTTTAACCGGAGACTAAGCCATTCTCAAGCACATATCAAGGAGCTCATTTTGAGCCTGGATCCAGATTTATTGTTGATTCTGTTCATGGTGGAGAATCCTGCTTCACAGCAGCAGGTTGAGCCAAACATCCTCTAAATGTTCAGGCTCCGCTCCGGTCCGGCCAGGTCAGGATCCTCTTTGCAATCGCACCAAACAGGAGAAACAACGGAGAGAAGATCCGGTTTGTCAAATTAAAATATAGTAACAGCAGATCAATAATAACTACTAATTAGAGCATAATTCTTATAAATAATAAAAAAAAAAACTGAAACAAAACTATCGGTGCTTCAACAGACCAGGAAGAAGATTTCTCATCTCCATCAGAAACTGAACTTCTGCTGGATGCTGATGGAGATTTTTTTAATCTGTCATATTAAATTAAGTGTTCAGTTCTGCATGTTTTGCTCCTATTAATTTAATGATAATATGGAGCATGCTCTCCTGGAGCTCCAAGGATCATACGGGAGGAACAGCAGAGGCTGGAGGCTTTACTTTGCAGGAGGTCTGGATGCTGCGGGGCGGAGCGCTGTGAGGCGGAGCGGAGCGGTGATGGAGGATGAGGGATTTCAGGGTAACAGGAGAACAGAAATCCTTAGAAAGAAGTCAGTAGATAAGTGTTATGTAATTGTTTTTCATTATCTTAGATTAATCAATGTAATTGAGATGATTTGAATCTTATTTTGGTTTTGTTGGTTTTTGTTTTGTTGATTTGGTTTTGTTCAGTATAAGCAGGTAGTAGCCATTCAGACTATCACTCCAAACCAGTTGGTGGCAGTAATGCACCATTTGGTTTTGTGCCAACCGCCAAGAAAATCCCATAAAGAAGAAGAAGAATGTTTGCTAATGAATCCAAGCCGTTAGAATGGGAAGTCCCATCGTTACACAGAGATCGTAGTGACCTTACACAATCGTTCTGATCTGAAAGATGTGATCACCGGTAGGTCTGCTGGTAACCAGGCAGCGTTAAAATGACTGAATGTCGTTGGCCTTCGTTGTTCTGAGTTTCCCTTGAAATATACGATACTGGTAGCCTACTTCCACTTAGCCTGCCTCAAATAAAAATTTGCAGTGATGGCAGAACAGTTTCCATAAATGTTTAAAAAAACTTTGTTTCCAAGTCAGTTTGGCATAGATTCCATTCTTTGTCTTTTTTTTCCCCGTATTGTCGTACAGAAAAATAGCAGCTGCTGGAAGATGTCTGGATGATGTTCTGTATATCGCTATGGTAACTGTACTTTTTCAATAAATGAAGCTAGTATTTTATAGGTTGAAAGAGAAACAAAATCTGTTTTTATTCATTCCACTGGTCGTCTGTTTGATCACATAGAAATAGAGGCCTGCCTCTAATTCTGGCCTCCTTCATATAATGGCCTGGAACAAGATGCACCTGAGTGAAATAAAGGCCCCGTCCTATATTAGAGGATTTACGGTAGTAACATTGACTGGATTCAGGGATCCTAACCTCCCTGTACGGTTCTGTATAACCCTGCAGCGGCTCAGGACCAGAGCCTGATGCTTTCTGGATCCACCCTGGAGGTGGAGATGCTTTATCACCCAGGAATTGGTGTAATTCTCCTTTCACACGCCCACTGACCGCATCGTGACCCCCATCGTGACCCCCACCCTCTGGTTCTTCTGACCACTCTGTGGCAGGTGGCTACGCCCTCCCATAATGCACCTGTGCACAGAGAAAACAGGAGCCTTGGACATCATGTCCTGCAGCCATCAGGTGGTTCATATCAGAATCCTGCTCCACCTGACAGGAGGCTGAAGTGATGATGGTCCTCGGTCTTCATGAAGCAGAACATGGGGGTCAAAGAAGAAACAGCCACAGAGGAAAAGATGGAAAAAGATTTTGAAATGAAATCAGAACCAGTGGCATGAAGTGAACCTAACGTTTGTGCAGGGAGAGGTCCACCTGATCATTGATCATCTGCTGCGGTTCTTCCAGGAGGACAGATCCAGATGATTGATGGTTTCCAGTCAGGATTCATCACCTGGGGTCTGATGGTCGTTCCCGTGGCGACGCACAAGGCGTGATGTGAACTCGGTTCTCACATCCAGTCGGTTCAGGTTCTACTGGTTGTTCAGGAGGGTTTCTGATGATGAAAGCTCCGCTCTCTTTGCCTGCAGCTCTTTTCTTCTTCTTTACGACGCGTTCAGGAATCTTATCTCCTCCTCGGCTCGTAAACAAACACCTCCAGCAAGACTTCAAAGCTGCCAACGGTTCGAGGCGGCAGAAGGGAAATACTGAGGAGGGCGAGAACGCCGGGTCACATCAGACCTGCAGGGCCCTGAGGAGGAAACACATTTCATTTATAAACTACTTTATACCAACCATAGAGAAAACCAGCATTCTTAGGAGGAAAGAAAATAAATTAAAATAAAAGAAATGCAAACCAGAAATTAAACTTTGAAGAACTTCTAATCAGCAAAAGGTTTTAAGAGTAACTTTATTGTTTTCTATTATTTTTATTCTATTTTACTCTTTCAAACTTATTTTTTCAAAATAGTTTTTTTTTATTTTTTATGATAGATTTGTAGAAATTACTTTCTGTTCTAATAACATTTCTGCAGATCAGTTTCTCTTCCCTTTTATTTCCGTCTGGATTTAGGAGTGAAGAAATATTTCTATTGGTCATAAAACATCACATGGGTCAGAAAGGAAGCGTTGAAAAGATCGCAATAACTCAATAAATTAAAAAATTAGAAAATATAAAATCTCTAAATAACACTCAAATTATTAAAATGTGATTAAAAACTAACATTTGAAAATAGAATATTTCTGAAGAAAACCAAAAAAATATATATAAGCTTGTCCAAAAGCATGAAAAAAATTTCAAAATAAAATTGAAGTTGTCAAATCTGTAAAACAGATAAATGTCTAAAAAATGAAAACGTTTTAAAAAAAAAGGTTCTGGAAAAAAATATGAAAAAATGAAATAAAAAAAATTACAAAACAGCAAAATTCCTCTGAAAACCTTTTTTTGATTAAGAAGTTTAATTTGTAGATTGCATTGTTTTTATATTTCCATAAAGTATTAGAATAAAATCCAGGTGTTAAACTTTCTCATAGAGTGTAACCAGGTGTTCGGCTCAGGGGCCCAAAATGGCCCCCGTGTCATTAGGAGAGATATTCAGGAAAGTGAGGCTTGTTTGTCCAGACCAATATTTTTATCAATAGATAATTTTATTCCAAAAATCAAAACAGTTTTTTTCCAGAATAAAACCAAATCTAATTTTAAAAGCAGCAAAAAACGAGCTGGATTTCTGTGGGAAATGTTCGGCTCGGTCCGCTTCGTCTCTACTTTCATCTTGATGCTTGTTAAGAACTTTTATTCCAGAAGTATTGATCCATTCGTCCGGTAATGAAAAGATTCAGAACAGACTCATCGTCCAGGTCCCTCAGATTCTGTTGGTTTTAGATCCAATCATCACGATGAGTTATGAAAACAGGAAGCAAGGCACGGGGGGACAGTGGAAAGGAAAATCAGCGGTGTCCTTCAGAACCAGAATCCTGCTGGTTCCAAACTCAGAGGTATAAAAACTTTCCTAAACTCTGAAGTTTGGTTTATTTCCTGCAGAATAAAATGCAGTATTTTTCAGATGTTTTTTTTTCTGGACTCATGTCCAGTTTACTTTGTCTTTAGAGGACATCGGTCCTCAATGATCTTTCTAAAGAGCATATTTGGGGTTTTGGCCTAACATACGTTTGTTCTGTAGCTGCAGTAAAATTAAAGTTTCTGGTCTGTTTCTGAGTCACTTCACCTGTTCAAGGTCCAAAAGATCTACCAGGAGTTTGTCTGTTTGGACCGAACCATCCTGCTCTGCAGGGACCCATCCGGACCGAACCATCCTGCTCTGCTGGGACCCATCCGGACCGAACCATCCTGCTCTGCTGGGACCCATCCGGACCGAACCATCCTGCCCTGCTGGGAGCCATCCGGACCGAACCATCCTGCCCTGCTGGGACCCATCTGGACCGAACCATCCTGCCCTGCTGGGACCCATCTGGACCGAACCATCCTGCTCTGCTGGGACCCATCCGGACCGAACCATCCTGCTCTGCTGGGACCCATCCGGACCGAACCATCCTGCTCTGCTGGGACCCATCCGGACCGAACCATCCTGCTCTGCTGGGACCCATGGGGACCAAACCATCCTGCTCTGCTGGGACCCATCCAGACCGAACCATCCTGCTCTGCTGGGACCCATCTGGACCGAACCATCCTGCTCTGCTGGGACCCATCTGGACCGAACCATCCTGCTCTGCTGGGACCCATCTGGACCGAACCATCCTGCTCTGCTGGGACCCATCCGGACCGAACCATCCTGCCCTGCTGGGAGCCATCCGGACCGAACCATCCTGCCCTGCTGGGACCCATCTGGACCGAACCATCCTGCCCTGCTGGGACCCATCTGGACCGAACCATCCTGCTCTGCTGGGACCCATCTGGACCGAACCATCCTGCTCTGCTGGGGCCCATGGGGACCGAACCATCCTGCTCTGCTGGGACCCATCCGGACCGAACCATCCTGCTCTGCTGGGACCCATGGGGACCGAACCATCCTGCTCTGCTGGGACCCATCCGGACCGAACCATCCTGCTCTGCTGGGACCCATCCGGACCGAACCATCCTGCTCTGCTGGGACCCATCCGGACCGAACCATCCTGCTCTGCTGGGACCCATCCGGACCGAACCATCCTGCTCTGCTGGGACCCATCTGGACCGAACCATCCTGCTCTGCTGGGACCCATGGGGACCAAACCATCCTGCTCTGCTGGGACCCATCCAGACCGAACCATCCTGCTCTGCTGGGACCCATCTGGACCGAACCATCCTGCTCTGCTGGGACCCATGGGGACCAAACCATCCTGCTCTGCTGGGACCCATCTGGACCGAACCATCCTGCTCTGCTGGGACCCATCTGGACCGAACCATCCTGCTCTGCTGGGACCCATCCGGACCGAACCATCCTGCTCTGCTGGGACCCATCCGGACCGAACCATCCTGCTCTGCTGGGACCCATCCGGACCGAACCATCCTGCTCTGCAGGGACCCATCCGGACCTAACCATCCTGCTCTGCTGGGACCCATCCGGACCGAACCATCCTGCTCTGCTGGGACCCATGGGGACCGAACCATCCTGCTCTGCTGGGACCCATCCGAACCGAACCATCCTGCTCTGCTGGGACCCATCCGGACCGAACCATCCTGCCCTGCTGGGAGCCATCCGGACCGAACCATCCTGCCCTGCTGGGACCCATCTGGACCGAACCATCCTGCCCTGCTGGGACCCATCTGGACCGAACCATCCTGCTCTGCTGGGACCCATCCGGACCGAACCATCCTGCTCTGCTGGGACCCATCCGGACCGAACCATCCTGCCCTGCTGGGAGCCATCCGGACCGAACCATCCTGCCCTGCTGGGACCCATCTGGACCGAACCATCCTGCCCTGCTGGGACCCATCTGGACCGAACCATCCTGCTCTGCTGGGACCCATGGGGACCGAACCATCCTGCTCTGCTGGGACCCATCCGGACCGAACCATCCTGCTCTGCTGGGACCCATCCGGACCGAACCATCCTGCTCTGCTGGGACCCATCCGGACCGAACCATCCTGCTCTGCTGGGACCCATCCGGACCGAACCATCCTGCTCTGCTGGGACCCATCTGGACCGAACCATCCTGCTCTGCTGGGACCCATGGGGACCAAACCATCCTGCTCTGCTGGGACCCATCCAGACCGAACCATCCTGCTCTGCTGGGACCCATCTGGACCGAACCATCCTGCTCTGCTGGGACCCATGGGGACCAAACCATCCTGCTCTGCTGGGACCCATCTGGACCGAACCATCCTGCTCTGCTGGGACCCATCTGGACCGAACCATCCTGCTCTGCTGGGACCCATCCGGACCGAACCATCCTGCTCTGCTGGGACCCATCCGGACCGAACCATCCTGCTCTGCTGGGACCCATCCGGACCGAACCATCCTGCTCTGCAGGGACCCATCCGGACCTAACCATCCTGCTCTG
The DNA here is from genome assembly GCF_016077235.1 of Cyprinodon tularosa. Classification (NCBI taxonomy): domain Eukaryota; kingdom Metazoa; phylum Chordata; class Actinopteri; order Cyprinodontiformes; family Cyprinodontidae; genus Cyprinodon; species Cyprinodon tularosa. Next base: position 100,370 of record NW_024038016.1, on the reverse strand, counting down.
CTGGGACCCATCCGGACCGAACCATCCTGCTCTGCTGGGACCCATGGGGACCGAACCATCCTGCTCTGCTGGGACCCATGGGGACCGAACCATCCTGCTCTGCTGGGACCCATCCGGACCGAACCATCCTGCTCTGCAGGGACCCATCCGGACCGAACCATCCTGCTCTGCTGGGACCCATCCGGACGAACCATCCTGCCCTGCTGGGAGCCATCCGGACCGAACCATCCTGCCCTGCTGGGACCCATCTGGACCGAACCATCCTGCCCTGCTGGGACCCATCTGGACCGAACCATCCTGCTCTGCTGGGACCCATCCGGACCGAACCATCCTGCTCTGCTGGGACCCATCCGGACCGAACCATCCTGCTCTGCTGGGACCCATCCGGACCGAACCATCCTGCTCTGCTGGGACCCATGGGGACCAAACCATCCTGCTCTGCTGGGACCCATCCGGACCGAACCATCCTGCTCTGCTGGGACCCATCCAGACCGAACCATCCTGCTCTGCTGGGACCCATCTGGACCGAACCATCCTGCTCTGCTGGGACCCATCTGGACCGAACCATCCTGCTCTGCTGGGACCCATCTGGACCGAACCATCCTGCTCTGCTGGGACCCATCCGGACCGAACCATCCTGCCCTGCTGGGAGCCATCCGGACCGAACCATCCTGCCCTGCTGGGACCCATCTGGACCGAACCATCCTGCCCTGCTGGGACCCATCTGGACCGAACCATCCTGCTCTGCTGGGACCCATGGGGACCGAACCATCCTGCTCTGCTGGGACCCATCCGGACCGAACCATCCTGCTCTGCTGGGACCCATCCGGACCGAACCATCCTGCTCTGCTGGGACCCATCCGGACCAAACCATCCTGCTCTGCTGGGACCCATCTGGACCGAACCATCCTGCTCTGCTGGGACCCATCTGGACCGAACCATCCTGCTCTGCTGGGACCCATCCGGACCGAACCATCCTGCTCTGCTGGGACCCATCCGGACCGAACCATCCTGCTCTGCTGGGACCCATCCGGACCGAACCATCCTGCTCTGCAGGGACCCATCCGTACCTAACCATCCTGCTCTGCTGGGACCCATCCGGACCGAACCATCCTGCTCTGCTGGGACCCATCCGGACCGAACCATCCTGCTCTGCTGGGACCCATCCGGACCATCCTGCTCTGCTGGGACCCATCCGGACCGAACCATCCTGCTCTGCAGGGACCCATCCGGACCGAACCATCCTGCTCTGCTGGGACCCATCCGGACGGACCATCCTGTTCTGCAGGGACCCATCCGGACCGAACCATCCTGCTCTGCTGGGACCCATCCGGACCGAACCATCCTGCTCTGCTGGGACCCATCCAGACGAACCATCCTGCCCTGCTGGGACCCATTCGGACCGAACCATCCTGCTCTGCTGGGGCCCATCTGGACCGAACCATCCTGCTCTGCTGGGACCCATTCGGACCGAACCATCCTGCTCTGCTGGGGCCCATCTGGACCGAACCATCCTGCTCTGCTGGGACCCATCCGGACCGAACCATCCTGCTCTGCTGGGGCCCATCCGGACCGAACCATCCTGCTCTGCTGGGACCCATCTGGACCGAACCATCCTGCTCTGCTGGGACCCATCCGGACCGAACCATCCTGCTCTGCTGGGACCCATCCGGACCGAACCATCCTGCTCTGCTGGGACCCATCCGGACCGAACCATCCTGCTCTGCTGGGACCCATCCGGACCGAACCATCCTGCTCTGCTGGGACCCATCCGGACCGAACCATCCTGCTCTGCTGGGACCCATCCGGACCGAACCATCCTGCTCTGCTGGGACCCATCCAGACGAACCATCCTGCCCTGCTGGGACCCATCCGGACCGAACCATCCTGCTCTGCTGGGACCCATCCAGACCGAACCATCCTGCTTTGCTGGGACCCATCCGGACCGAACCATCCTGCTCTGCTGGGACCCATCCAGACGAACCATCCTGCTCTGCTGGGACCCATCTGGACCGAACCATCCTGCCCTGCTGGGACCCATCTGGACCGAACCATCCTGCTCTGCTGGGACCCATGGGGACCGAACCATCCTGCTCTGCTGGGACCCATCCGGACCGAACCATCCTGCTCTGCTGGGACCCATCCGGACCGAACCATCCTGCTCTGCTGGGACCCATGGGGACCGAACCATCCTGCTCTGCTGGGACCCATCCGGACCGAACCATCCTGCTCTGCTGGGACCCATCCGGACCGAACCATCCTGCTCTGCTGGGACCCATCCGGACCGAACCATCCTGCTCTGCTGGGACCCATCCGGACCGAACCACCCTGCTCTGCTGGGACCCATCCGGACCGAACCATCCTGCCCTGCTGGGACCCATCTGGACCGAACCATCCTGCTCTGCTGGGACCCATCCGGACCGAACCATCCTGCTCTGCTGGGACCCATCCGGACCGAACCATCCTGCTCTGCTGGGACCCATCTGGACCGAACCATCCTGCTCTGCTGGGACCCATGGGGACCGAACCATCCTGCTCTGCTGGGACCCATCCGGACCGAACCATCCTGCTCTGCTGGGACCCATCTGGACCAAACCATCCTGCTCTGCTGGGACCCATCCGGACCGAACCATCCTGCTCTGCTGGGGCCCATCCGGACCGAACCATCCTGCTCTGCTGGGGCCCATCTGGACCGAACCATCCTGCTCTGCTGGGACCCATCCGGACCGAACCATCCTGCTCTGCTGGGGCCCATCTGGACCGAACCATCCTGCCCTGCTGGGACCCATCTGGACCGAACCATCCTGCTCTGCTGGGACCCATGGGGACCGAACCATCCTGCTCTGCTGGGACCCATCCGGACCGAACCATCCTGCTCTGCTGGGACCCATCCGGACCGAACCATCCTGCTCTGCTGGGACCCATCTGGACCGAACCATCCTGCTCTGCTGGGACCCATCCGGACCGAACCATCCTGCCCTGCTGGGACCCATCTGGACCGAACCATCCTGCTTTGCTGGGGCCCATCTGGACCGAACCATCCTGCCCTGCTGGGACCCATCTGGACCGAACCATCCTGCTCTGCTGGGACCCATGGGGACCGAACCATCCTGCTCTGCTGGGACCCATCCGGACCGAACCATCCTGCTCTGCTGGGACCCATCCGGACCGAACCATCCTGCTCTGCTGGGACCCATCTGGACCGAACCATCCTGCTCTGCTGGGACCCATCCGGACCGAACCATCCTGCTCTGCTGGGACCCATGGGGACCGAACCATCCTGCTCTGCTGGGACCCATCCGGACCGAACCATCCTGCTCTGCTGGGACCCATGGGGACCGAACCATCCTGCTCTGCTGGGACCCATCCGGACCGAACCATCCTGCTCTGCTGGGACCCATGGGGACCGAACCATCCTGCTCTGCTGGGACCCATGGGGACCGAACCATCCTGCTCTGCTGGGACCCATGGGGACCGAACCATCCTGCTCTGCTGGGACCCATCCGGACCGAACCATCCTGCTCTGCTGGGACCCATCCGGACCGAACCATCCTGCTCTGCTGGGGCCCATCCGGACCGAACCATCCTGCTCTGCTGGGACCCATCCGGACCGAACCATCCTGCTCTGCTGGGGCCCATCTGGACCGAACCATCCTGCTCTGCTGGGACCCATCCGGACCGAACCATCCTGCTCTGCTGGGACCCATCCGGACCGAACCATCCTGCTCTGCTGGGACCCATCCGGACCGAACCATCCTGCTCTGCTGGGACCCATCTGGACCGAACCATCCTGCTCTGCTGGGACCCATCCGGACCGAACCATCCTGCTCTGCTGGGACCCATCCGGACCGAACCATCCTGCTCTGCTGGGACCCATGGGGACCGAACCATCCTGCTCTGCTGGGACCCATGGGGACCGAACCATCCTGCTCTGCTGGGACCCATGGGGACCGAACCATCCTGCTCTGCTGGGACCCATCCGGACCGAACCATCCTGCTCTGCTGGGACCCATCCGGACCGAACCATCCTGCTTTGCTGGGGCCCATCTGGACCGAACCATCCTGCCCTGCTGGGACCCATCTGGACCGAACCATCCTGCTCTGCTGGGACCCATGGGGACCGAACCATCCTGCTCTGCTGGGACCCATCCGGACCGAACCATCCTGCTCTGCTGGGACCCATCCGGACCGAACCATCCTGCTCTGCTGGGACCCATCTGGACCGAACCATCCTGCTCTGCTGGGACCCATCCGGACCGAACCATCCTGCTCTGCTGGGACCCATCTGGACCGAACCATCCTGCTCTGCTGGGACCCATCCGGACCGAACCATCCTGCTCTGCTGGGACCCATCCGGACCGAACCATCCTGCTCTGCTGGGACCCATCCGGACCAAACCATCCTGCTCTGCTGGGGCCCATCTGGACCGAACCATCCTGCTCTGCTGGGACCCATCCGGACCGAACCATCCTGCTCTGCTGGGACCCATCCGGACCGAACCATCCTGCTCTGCTGGGACCCATCCGGACCGAACCATCCTGCTCTGCTGGGACCCATCCGGACCGAACCATCCTGCTCTGCTGGGACCCATCCGGACCGAACCATCCTGCTCTGCTGGGACCCATCCGGACCGAACCATCCTGCTCTGCTGGGACCCATCCGGACCGAACCTGTCAGCTCTGGTTATCTTCTTTCAGGTTCTGATCCTCTTTATCTTTTCTTTCCTTTAGTTTCATCATCTTCCCCCAGGGAGGAGGGTGGGGGTGTCATCATCACATCTTCATCTCTTCATCAGGGAGGTGTTGTCCTCCTCAGTGTGAGCAGGACGGTTTGCTAATTGAATGTTTGGTGACATGCAGCTGTCTGCAGCCTCTAATTAACGAGCGGCAGCGTGATTAATTAAAGCGCAGATCTGTCCAGAGAAGCTCCGCTTCCACTCAGCTGGAACCGAACCTGCAGCTTCAGAAAAACTCTGTCAGTTTGAGCTCTGCTGCTAAAAAACTGCCTCCAGCTCATCAGAGAAACTACAGAAACTTTTCTGGCTCAGCTTTAGGATTCATGGACCTCAGTGGATCCTTCAGAAGCAGCATTTGAACTGTCAGAGGGAGGAAGGCTGAAGATAAACCAGCTTCCTCTTCATCAGCAGCATCATCACTCTCTCTTCCTCATTAAGAAAACAGATTAAAGATCAAATGACATCAAATTAAGAGAAAGCTTCTCTAAAAATATCCAGATTTTCATTTTTCTGACGTTCATTGAAGTCATGATTCTGACAAACAGAGACTTGTGTTAATAAACACTGATTTGAGCAGTTTTTAACCTGCATGGAGGGCAGCTAACGGGCTGCTAACAGGCTGCTAACGTCTCACTGAACCTCAGGGGGAGATTTGAAACAGTTTGGAAAGGAAACCCTGTCAGGGTGAGATGAGGACGGCTGCAGCTAAAGGTTGGAGGTTTTCTGAGGGTTTCACTGAAAAAAGTGACAAAATGTGGGATTTTTACAGTAAATGTTCCTGAATAACAGTAAATGATCTGTAGTTATGGAACATTTTTCTCATAATATACATAATTTTTTATATTCTGGTGATTTTTAGAGAATTGAAGTAAAGCAGAATGGGCCCTACTAAAATAATTGCATCTTAAATATACTTTAAACTTTCATAACTTTGCTCATTAATTATTTTCTGCAGTTTAAATCAATTAAACGATGTGGAACTAATAAGTTATTACTGGATTACTGGCACTGAAACAGGAACCAGAGCAATGGAAACCAGTGCAAACTGCTCTGTGTGGGAATATTTGGTAAAAGGCTAAAGATTAAAAAGCTTCAATCATTTTATTAGTTTTTCTAATAATTCACCAAACAGCTGAACAATTCAGAGCCTCTAGGAGGCTGTAGATTTATATAAACTCTCCATGACAGGAGGCAGCGCTTCTCTGGATGTTTCATTTGGAAGGTTTGATGGAAATTAAGCTTTTAAACATATTCAATGGATTAAAATACAGATAAATGAATAAGATGAGTAATAATAAGAGAAGATCATCCCTGTGGTTCTTTATTAATCCAGGATAACTGAGCTGTTCTGCTCATCCTCTCTGGATGCCGTTGCTCTTTTCTTTAAAAATAAAATAAAATCATTCTTTTTCTTTTTGTGGAGCTTCTATGGGTTTGAGAAGCAAAACCTGGAAGCTTTGAGAATTAAAATATTTGTGTTGGTTTAATTAGTCCTGAACTCCAACAGGAGATTATTTAACTAGACTGAGGAATGAATGTTTAACTTGTGATTAATACATGAACTAAAACTGGGACTAAAAAGGTGAGCAGGTGGAGCTGTGGTTAGTGATTTATACCCATGTATGGAGGCCTTAGTCCTCGACGTGGCCGACCCGGGTTCGAATCTGCTGCATGTCTCTCCCCCTCTCTTGAGCCACTAGTGCCGGACTAAAAACAGCAGCAGGTAAAGAGAAACCAAACCATCGGATGTCATCCTGCACTCAGGCTCCACAGCAATAATTAAACTAGCTGCTCTGTTTTTATTCAGATTTACTAAAGTACTAGTTTGCTTAAACTCTTCAATAATTAATAAAGAGAATTATCCTGATCCAGATCAGATAAAAATTAAAATGAATACCTTCTAACAACTGTCTTTGATCAATATCTGCCACAGTGAATAGGTGGGAATACGGACTGGATCTGAACCTGGACTCCTGTGTCAGACCCAAGGTTGGATTGAAAACACGGACTGGATTTAGATCAGTTTTAATGTCTGTTATTAATAATATGGATGTGATGAATCTGTAGTCAGAGAGTGTGACGACACTGAGATGGGTGAGTCTCACCCCAATGGGTGAGAGTTTACAGCCCTGTAGATGTCAGCTACTCTTCATGAGTATTTTAAACATTTTAGGTGCAGCTTTGTTACCATGACGCCCCCAAAATGTCACAACATGACTTCATGCACCTCCTCTACTTTATAGTTTTTTCGTCCAGATTCTCTCCTGTGGACCAGTTTCTGTTCGCTAATGTAAACGGTCCATGATTGTCTAATTTTCAGGAAATCCCGCTTCTTGAGACAAATCTATTTTCTATAAATTGCTATTTGGTGCTAATTTATGTTTAAAACACTTTTAATTTGACTTTAATGGTAAACAGCTGCTAAGATTAGAACTGATGGATCAGACTGGATTCGCTGGATTCAGATCTGGTTCAACCATTGGTCCCGTTAGACTATGGTCTGTGGGTCTAATGCATACTATGATGGACCCCAGTGCGCCACATTAAGGGTTGACGGTTCAAGCCCCGACTCCGACTTTCATTGTCGTTGTGTCCTTGGGCAAGACACTTCACCTGCATTGTCTACTGATGGTGGTCAGAGGGCCCGGTGGCGCCAGTGTACGGCAGCCCCGCTTCTGTCAGTGAGCCCCAGGGCAGCTGTGGCTACAATGTAGCTCACCACCATCAGTGTGTGAGTGTGTGCGTGAATGGGTGAATGAATGTAGTGTAAAGTGCTTTGGTCAAGTCTCCTAACTTGAATAAAGGCGCTATATAAGTACAGGACATTTACCATTTACCATTAAATTCAATCTTTCACACGATGATACTGAGGCTTTACTGACACTTCCTGCTTAAAACGCTGCAAGTCAGAAGAATCACAGGGCCCAGCTTTCCCGGTCTGTATTCATACTGAATATTAAGATCATAGTTTAAAATCCTCCTTCTCACATATAAAGCCTTAAATGGCCAAGCTCCATCTGATATCAGAGATCTGATTGTTCCTTATGTTCCTAACAGAGCACTTCGCTCTCAATCTGCAGGTTTACTAATGGTTCCTAGAACTTCTAAAGTAGAATGGGAGGCAGATCTTTTAGTCATCAGGCTCCTCTCCTGTGGAACCAACTACCAGTTTTAGTCCGTGAGGCAGACACCCTGTCTACTTTTAAGGCTAGGCTTAAAACTTTCCTTTTTGATAAAGCTTATAGTTAGGGTGGCTCAGGTTATCCTGAGCTATCTCTATAGCAGGGATCACCAACATGGTGCACGTGGGCACCAAGGGGCCCTCAAGGACCACAAGGGGTGCCCTTAGAGTCTTCTGAAAATAGAACAACTCAACAGTGAGCTACGTTTGAAATTTCATTGTATTCTGTTGCTCTTTTTTTAATCATTTATAGAACATTTCATCATTTCATCATATAAAGTGTAGTGCACCTCATTCCTTATTATTTTGATATACTGTATATTTATTGTTTATTCTTAATGCACCTTTTTCCTTTTTGTTTGCATCTTCTTTAATTACTATGCCAATATGTGATGAGTGAATTTCTCAAAAAAGCTCATTTAATCTAATCTTATATGGCATTTAAGCATTTATAGAGATTTCAAAATGAAAATGTCTAAAAGAAAATTAGAAATTTAAAGAAACGATAAAGATATGTTTATAATGTATGAAGTTTAGGTGAACATTGACCCTTGCAATTCATAGGTCAGTATTGGTAGCCCTTCCTGTGACTCAGTGCCCCTGAATTAGCCCTCAACTGTAAAAAGGTTGGTGACCGCTGCTCTATAGTTCTGCTGCTATAGGCTTAGACTGCTGGAGGACATAGGGACCCCTTCTCCTCTCTCTGTTATTTTTTTTACTGTGCTCCCATGTACATGGGATCTGTTAGTTAAACCCGGGTATACACTGTACGATTTTTGCCCTTTTCTGGACGATATTCAGGCTGTGCGAGAATTTTTCAATCAGGTCTAGTTTCAGCTTCATCATGCGTCGTGCGTCGTGTTGTATACATGGGTTAACGAGGACCGATTAGTCTCTCAAGACCACCTCCCAATCAGGAATCATGAGGTCTGTCATGATTGAAATTCAGTCGCCTGTTGTAAGGTGTTTCTAGGCAAATCGTGCTGATAGAGCGACGGGCATCTACGAGCCGATTTACCAGAACCTTGATCACTGCGCTTGTGCAAGTAAGGGAGTGATTCTTCTTCTTCTTCTTCCAGATTAACGAGTCCGACCAGCACCATCTCTGGCGCTCAGTCGGACGTGGTTTTTGGATGTACTGTGTGAGCAGGTAGATCGCCTTTGAGTGTCAGGCCAGACAGTGTGAGAAGAAACATTGTGAGCTGTGAACTTTTCGACAGTTTCATCGTACAGGTTGAGCTGTAACTGCGTGCAACGATGGAAAATATCGCACAGTGACATTGGCCCGGCTTTAGCTGCCAGTGTTATGTTCGCTCTGCTTTTTCTCAGCATTTGGTCTGGTTCTGTTTAGCTGGAGAGAAGCTTCAGTTAGGCTGCTTCATTCAACAACTTTCCATATGGACAATAAAGCAGCCACTGTTTTTTTACAGTTTAGTCCTGTTTCTCTCCCAGACATCCCCAAGGGCTCAGCTTTTACTGTGACTAGAAGCTGTGAAGCAGAGCTTATCTTCCTGACTGGTTTTCATGGACAGATCCACCTATGGAGCTAGTTTACCATTACCTTTTCCTATTAAAAGCAAGTTTTTACTCTCCACTGTCACCACATGCTTATTCAGGAGTGAATCCTGGATGCAATCATCAAGTTTTCCTTAAATAGAAAACTGAATCAATTTGCCTTTTTTATCTGATTTAATTGAACTCCCTTAAGCATTGCAAAAGTGTTAAATCTAAGTAAATCAATTCTTCTTAAAATAAGTTAATTTTGTTTTAACTGAGCAGCTAAGTGAGACACTCTGCCAATGCGATAAGACAATTTACAACTAAAATAAGAAAAAATCAACTGGAGTCTCTTATTTCATAGATATGATAATTGCTGAAGAAGACGGGGTATACCTGACCCCCCACTAAATGTCTACCTGCAGGAGTATTTAGTTTTTTCATCTCTGCACAGTTTGCTGTTTCAGAGCTCTGCTGTAACTTGTGTGGTCGCTGGGAGGGGGGGGTGGTTCTAAAAGTAGCGGCGGGGACAGTGGGGGGGTGCATTGTTGTGACGACGGTCTCTGTCTCCCAGCAACGCCCTCAAAGAGCCCTCAGATTTAATGGAGCCTATTGTCGGCCTGCAGGACAAGCTAACGATCCTGCAGAGTCCAGATCATCAGCTCCTCAGAATCTCCTAAATCAGGACCATCGATGGAACTGATCCTTTCTCATCTGCTGGATCAGCAGCTTCAAAAAGTTCAGCTTCAAACTGATTCTAATCCTGGTTCTACTGGTTTGGGTTAACTGGTTCTGACTTTGGTTTCAGTGAACAGACTGACTCTGAATGTATCATCAATAAAATAACTCCGCTTACGGAAGGTTCTAGATGCTCTGGAGATGATTAGGATACAACAGTTACTAGATGTTTAGGGACCTTATTGGTTCCTGACTGGTTCCTCATTGGTTCCTGACTGGTTCCTCACTGGTTCCTGGCTGGTTCCTCACTGGTTCCTGACTGGTTCCTGACTGGTTCCTGAATGGTTCCTCACTGGTTCCTGACTGGTTCCTCACTTGTTCCTGGCTGGTTCCTCAGTGGTTCCTGACTGGTTCCTCATTGGTTCCTCACTGGTTCCTCATTGGTTCCTGACTGGTTCCTCATTGGTTCCTGACTGATTCCTAATTGGTTCCTCACTGGTTCCTCATTGGTTCCTGACTGATTCCTCATTGGTTCCTCACTGATTCCTCATTGGTTCCTCACTGGTTCCTCATTGGTTCCTGACTGGTTCCTCACTGGTTCCTGGCTGGTTCCTCACTGGTTCCTGACCGCTTCCTCATTGGTTCCTCACTGGTTCCTCATTGGTTCCTGACAAGTTCCTCATTGGTTCCTGACTAGTTCCTCATTGGTTCCTGACCGCTTCCTCATTGGTTCCTCACTGGTTCCTCATTGGTTCCTGACTAGTTCCTCATTGGTTCCTAACTAGTTCCTCATTGGTTCCTGACTGGTTCCTCATTGGTTCCTCACTGGTTCCTCATTGGTTCCTGAATGATTCCTCATTGGTTCCTCGCTGATTCCTCATTGGTTCCTCACTGGTTCCTCATTGGTTCCTGACTGGTTCCTCACTGGTTCCTGACTGGTTCCTCACTGGTTCCTGACCGCTTCCTCATTGGTTCCTCACTGGTTCCTCATTGGTTCCTGACTGGTTCCTCACTGGTTCCTGACTGGTTCCTCACTGGTTCCTGACCGCTTCCTCATTGGTTCCTCACTGGTTCCTCATTGGTTCCTGACTAGTTCCTCATTGGTTCCTGACTAGTTCCTCACTGGTTCCTGACTGGTTCCTCACTGGTTCCTGACCGCTTCCTCATTGGTTCCTCACTGGTTCCTCATTGGTTCCTGACAAGTTCCTCATTGGTTCCTGACTAGTTCCTCATTGGTTCCTGACCGCTTCCTCATTGGTTCCTGACTAGTTCCTCATTGGTTCCTAACTAGTTCCTCATTGGTTCCTGACTGGTTCCTCATTGTTTCCTCACTGGTTCCTCATTGGTTCCTAACTAGTTCCTCATTGGTTCCTGACTAGTTCCTCATTGGTTCCTGACTGGTTCCTCATCGGTTCCTGACTGATTCCTCATTGGTTCCTCACTGATTCCTCATTGGTTCCTCACTGGTTCCTCATTGGTTCCTGACTGGTTCCTCACTGGTTCCTGGCTGGTTCCTCACTGGTTGCTGACCACTTCCTCATTGGTTCCTCACTGGTTCCTCATTGGTTCCTGACTAGTTCCTCATTGGTTCCTGACCGCTTCCTCATTGGTTCCTCACTGGTTCCTCATTGGTTCCTGACTGGTTCCTCATTGGTTCTGACTGGTTCCTCACTGGTTCCTGACCGCTTCCTCATTGGTTCCTGACTGGTTCCTCATTGGTTCCTGACTAGTTCCTCATTGGTTCCTGGCTGGTTCCTCACTTGTTCCTGACTGGTTCCTCATTGGTTCCTGACTGGTTCCTCACTGGTTCCTGACTGGTTCCTCACTGGTTCCTGACCGCTTCCTCATTGGTTCCTGACTGGTTCCTCATTGGTTCCTGACTGGTTCCTGACCACTTCCTCATTGGTTCCTGATTGATTCCTCACTGGTTCCTGACTGGTTCTTCACTTGTTCCTGACTGGTTCCTCATTGGTTCCTGACTGATTCCTCACTGGTTCCTGACTGGTTCTTCATTTGTTCCTGACTGGTTCCTGACTGATTCCTCACTGGTTCCTGACTGGTTCCTCACTGGTTCCTGACTGGTTCCTCACTTGTTCCTGACTGGTTCCTCACTTGTTCCTGACCGCTTCCTCATTGGTTCCTGACTGGTTCCTCATTGGTTCCTGACTGGTTCCTGACCACTTCCTCATTGGTTCCTGACTGGTTCCTCATTGGTTCCTGACTGGTTCCTGACCACTTCCTCATTGGTTCCTGATTGATTCCTCACTGGTTCCTGACTGGTTCCTCGCTTGTTCCTGAATGGTTCCTCAGTGGTTCCTCATTGGTTGCTGACTGGTTCCTCACTGGTTCCTGACTGGTTCCTCACTTGTTCCTGAATGGTTCCTCAGTGGTTCCTGACTGGTTCCTCACTTGTTCCTGAATGGTTCCTCAGTGGTTCCTGACTGGTTCCTCACTGGTTCCTGACTGGTTCCTCACTGGTTCCTGACCGCTTCCTCATTGGTTCCTGACTGGTTCCTCATTGGTTCCTCACCACTTCCTCATTGGTTCCTGATTGATTCCTCACTGGTTCCTGACTGGTTCTTCACTTGTTCCTGACCGCTTCCTCATTGGTTCTCTGTTCTCCTATTCTGCAGAATCTGTTAGTTCAATCTCTAACCTTCTGCTCTCTCTGCTTTTCCTCAGAGTAGCTTTGCCTCGTCTGTTCCTGTTTGGCTGTGACGTCATCCTGGAAAGAAACATCAGCTGTGCTGCTTCTATCAACACCCTTGTTTATAGATGTTGGAGATCGGCCGGTTTTCCAGTGTGGTCCTGTTTCTCTGACCGTGACTGAGTGGATGTGCTCTCTTCGTCCTCTGGCATGGGAGCTGCCTTGGAGCTCGTCTGCCTGGCTGTGTGTTTCCTGGACGGGGCCGCCTTTTACAGCTGCTTTTTGTATCTCTGCTTCTGTCTCCTTGAACCCCAGTCGGCCTCGGCAGATGGCCGCTCACACTGAGCCTGGTTCTGCTGGAGGTTTCTTCCTGTTAAAAGGGAGTTTTTCCTCTCCACTGTCGCTACAAGCATGCTTAGTGTGGGGGATTGTATTTGAGTCAATGAGTCGATGCAATCAACTGGTTTTCCTTAGATAGAAAACTTTGTATCAATTTGACTGTATGATCTGGTTGAACTGTAAAGTGCCTTGAGATGACATGTGTTGTGAATTTGGCGCTATATAAATAAACTGAATTGAATTGAATTGAATTGGTTCCTGACTGGTTCCTCATTGGTTCCTGACCACTTCCTCATTGGTTCCTGATTGATTCCTCACTGGTTCCTGACTGGTTCTTCACTTGTTCCTGACCGCTTCCTCATTGGTTCCTGACTGGTTCCTCATTGGTTCCTGACTGGTTCCTGACCACTTCCTCATTGGTTCCTGATTGATTCCTCACTGGTTCCTGACTGGTTCTTCACTTGTTCCTGACTGGTTCCTCATTGGTTCCTGACTGGTTCTTCACTTGTTCCTGACTGGTTCCTCATTGGTTCCTGATTGATTCCTCACTGGTTCCTGACTGGTTCTTCACTTGTTCCTGACTGGTTCCTCATTGGTTCCTGGCTGGTTCCTCACTTATTCCTGACTGGTTCCTCATTGGTTCCTGGCTGGTTCCTCACTTATTCCTGACTGGTTCCTCATTGGTTCCTGGCTGGTTCCTCACTTATTCCTGACTGGTTCCTCACTGGTTCCTGACTGGTTCCTCACTTGTTCCTGACTGGTTCCTCACTGGTTCCTGACTGGTTCCTGGCTGTTTCTGATGCTAACCTCTTCTCCTTTCTCCTAAACACATGAAGCTCAGGTCAGCAGCAGCTCTCATAGCAGCAGGTCGTCTCCCTCTGAGATGTTCTGCTGTTCCACAGGTCCAACCTGATCTAACAGAACCTGACATTGGACCAGACTGGACCCTCAGAATGTTCTGCTTCATAAAAGACTGAACCAACATCCAAACATCACAGGTAGCCATGGCAACAGAATCTCCATCAAATGGACAGACGGAGGACGGATCCTGCCGGTCCACTTTGGAATCCTTTAACAATATATTTTCAGAACCTGCTGAGGTTCACGGACCTGCATCCAAATGTTCTGATCCAACATGACATGAGTGGGCAGGTTCTAAACATCTCAGAACCATCCAGAACAACTGCATCCAGTTCAAACTGGGCTAGAAAAATTCCACTGAGGAGCTGAGAGGAAACCCACTGTGGAAAATCCACCCGTCCGTGGATTTGATCTCAGACAGGAAAAACTTTATTCACCATTTTAATACTGGATACTGTGGCATAAAACTGAACATATTAATAATAATAAAATAATAATAATAATAAAATAATAATAATAATAATAATAATAATAATAATAATAATAATAATAATAATGATAATAATAATAATAATAATAATAATAATAATAATAATAATAATAATAATAATAATAATAATAATAAAACAACAATAATAATAATAACAAAATTGTATAAAATAATTAATAGTTTTAACTCGGATATAATTTGTTGTGAGTGAAAACTTTGCAAATCTCTTTCAAATTTCGGCCAGAAAATATCCAGCTTGAGGTTTTTGCGTGTGTCTTTATTTCCCTGAAAATAAACAAATTTATCGCAGGAAGTTTTTATTTATTGGTAATGACCGTTTTTTTTATATATGAAATCATATTTAATATTTCTATATTTTAATACTTTAAGATCTAATTGAAATAGAGAACATAAAGCAACCAACAGAAGCACATTTAAAGATGGAACCGAGAGAAGCGGTGATGTGTTTAAATCAACGTGACGGATTCAAAAATATATTAAAACTTAAGATTTTCTTTTTAAATAAAAAAAATACATTAAAAAATTTCAGATTTAATAAAGAACCTAAATTGATCTGAAATCTGAAGGAAAATTTATCTGCTGTTGATGAAAGGAGCCGCTGATCCACAGGTTGCAGCGGCTTTTAAAAAACATTTTTATTCACTGTTTTAAAATTCTGCTGATTCTATTTTTACATTTAAACACAAAAATTTATCTTGGTAAAATTAATCTAGTTTAAAAATAAACGAAATAAAGCTAGAAAAATTATTCAGTAATTGTCGCAAAAAATGATTAATGTTCATGAAAAAATCATCAGCAGACAGAAATAAATTAATCTTATTTTTTAAATATGTTTTTAAATTTTTACAGAAATGATGGAAGCAGAAAGAAGCAACCAGAACGCTTCCCGTTTGGTTCTGGATGAGGAGACACACATGCGTCAGAAACACTGAGTCCAGCAGCATGCAGACAGCCGGCCCCACTAACGGCCCGACAGCGGTTCTGGTTCCGGTTCTGGTCCGTCTGGATCATTTGGACCAACGGAAAATTTCAGTTCTGAACAAAAAAAACAAATTAAAATTCGTTTTCAATCAGTTTCAAGTCTCTGCGTCGAACCTTTGTCCAGGAACCGCAGGAGGTCAAAGGTCTCCGCATTAATGAACCCGCAGTTTTCCACGCACGGCGTGTCCTGATCAGTGCACCGCCACCGTGGACTGCAGCGCTTCTGCGGGGGCGGCCGGGCTGCTCTGCGGGGAGGTCGGGCTCAGGGACCGCGGGGAGTGAGCCAGGAAGGCCGGGATGTGAGCGGGCAGGCCGGGCGCGGGTTTGATGGGCACCGGGATGGCGGGCAGAGTCTGGCCGCCGGGGCACAGCGTCTTTAGCGGCATGCCGTAGGCCGAGTAGTCCCCGGCGGCCATGGAGATGGGGGCGGCGGGGTCCATCACGCCCGGCCCGTACATGTGCGGCCAGGCCGGGCCCAGCTGGTTGTGTAGCGGGTACCCGGCGGTTGGGAAGGGAGTCAGGCCGCCCGGAACCTTGTACTCTCTGGCGATGATGTTCTCGATGGCGAACGGGTGCTTGAAGCTGGACGGCTGCGTCACGGTGCTCAGCCCGTAGCCGGTCTGGACCTGCGGGAGGTGCGCGGCGGCGTGCAGCGCGCTCAGCCGCAGCTTGGCCTGCTGCTGCAGGTAGTGCGCGGCGTCCTGCGGCTTGCTGGGGCCCAGCGGGTCCGTCACCTGCACGCCGCCCACCTTGAAGCGCTTCCTGCGCCGCAGAAAGCTGCCGTTCTCGAACATGTCTCCGCAGTTCGGGTGCAGGGCCCAGAAGCTGCCCTTCCCGGGCTGGTCCGGCCTGCGCGGGATCTTGATGAAGCAGTCGTTGAAGGAGAGGTTGTGGCGCAGGGAGTTCTGCCAGCGCTGCGTGTTCTCCCGGTAGTAGGGGAACCGGTCCATGATGAACTTGTAGATCTCACTGAGGGGCAGCATCTTCTCCGGGCAGCTCTGGATGGCCATGGCCGTCAGAGAGATGTAGGAGTACGGAGGCTTCTGGTCGCTGTAGGTGTTCCTCCCGGGCCGAGGCATTGTCCCGAACCGACCTGGACCAACAAACGGGCCGAGATGTCTTCAGTCTCAGAGTGTCCAAAGTTTCACCAACTCCTTCAGATCCTCACTGCGTTTTTACGCACAGCCGCGCGCCGGGCTGCTGGGTGGCGCTGCTCATGGCTCCGTTTGAGCTGGAAAATGAGGCTCAGAATTTAAGTTGTGAAAAAGTTGGAGGTGAAGCGAATATCCTCCTCCTCCTCCTCCTCTCTCTCTCCTTCCTCCAACGGGTCACCAACAGGTGCAGCGCGGGGTTCCGTCTTCTCTCTGGCCGCTGCTGCGCTGCGCTACGCGGCTGTCTCCTCCTCCATGTCCCGCTCTCTGCTGCGCGCTTCGCTCCTCCTGCTGCTGACAGGAGAGGAGCTCCATTAATGGGACACTTTTCCACAGTCACGTGACCGCAACGCACTGGGGAGGAGGTCGCCGCGTTAGTCTTGGCACGCGCACATGAACGCGCATGGAAGGAGCATCAGCGGGAGCTCCGATCGATCAGAGGAGCCTGATGTCGGGGAGGAGCCGCGCCGCGCTCCGCTGTGGAAACCTCTCACGCACGGTGGGAGCGTGGGAGCGGGTGTGTGCGTGTTTTGTGCGTGGGCTGCTGAGGGCCCCATCTAATTTGCTGTGACAAATAGGTCCGCTGAGAGCTGCTGTTTCATTGCTTTATTCTAGGAACGGAGGTGAGGCGGCGGAGGAAGAGGAGGAAGAGGAGGAAGAGGAGGACTCAGGTAAAAAAAAAAAAAGGTGAAAATATCAAAACATAAATTTATTGGTTTTATTTTAATTAAGAAATATTTTTCTAAATATTCCATTTTTGTCCTTGAAATTATCTAAACGGATCATTTGGTTTCAGGCGCAACTTCATTTGTTTTATTCTTTTATTCTGCGCTAAATCTGCGTGTGAAAAAAAAATGAGCTTTTATTCATTTATTAATTATTCTAAAAGAAAAAAATGTTTTGGTTTATTTTCTGGTTTATTTTCTAATGGATTCAATTTTTAAATGTTTTACAAATATTTTGAGGTTTCTGCAATTTTGTTATTATTATTATTATTATTATTATTATTGTGCATAATTAGTAATTGGAATATACAGTAAAGAGCATCAAAATAGAGACAAAATTTCATGTTATACTTTTAAATGTAAATTTAAATTTTAAATGTAAATTTTAAATGTAAATTTATAACCTTCGTCTTTTTTTTTCAGTTTTTAGAAATCTGGTTTTTAAAAGTTTTTTTTAGCTTAATTGTTTTCTTGGATCAGAATAATTTTCTTGGTGTTTGTGAAAAAGCAGCAGATGGAGGATTAAAGAAGATGAAGAGGAGAATAAAGGGGGGGGGGGGTTACATCAACCCACTTTAACACGTCTGACCTTTGACCCGGGCGCTGCTGCAGTGACAAAGAGACGCGATAAAATTCCCATTAATTTATTTTTATTATAGAATCATTTTTCATTTTTATGTCTGTTTATTTTCTTTGCTTTAATGTTGTTATAAATTTATTTTAAATGTTTCCAGATAAATGTAATTGTTTTCTAAGCGATGTGGTTTTATTTCCTGTCATTTTAATGCAGTTTTTTTTATTTTTAATTGTTGATTAATTCTGAAGTTGATTCTTTTTTATTAAAGCAGTTTAAGAAATGTCTTTAATTTTGGTTGAATAAAATAAATGTAAAAATTAAACAACTTTTATTCTTTTAATTTACTGCTCAGTTTTCGGATACTCCTTAAAAACAGGCAGATAAACCATCAGCGGATTGAACTGGTTTAACTGGTGAAAGTTTTTCAGAACAAACAGCAGACTGTGTTTACACAAACAGAAAGTAAATATTTCTTCTGAGCCAATGAAGTCAGCCCTCTGATTGGCTGCTGAACAACCAATCAGAGGGCTTCACTCATGTCAGTTGAATTTATTTTTTCTATGGAAAACATCTTCAGCCTCGTGACTCCGCCTCCTCAACAGGAAGTTTCATTTATTCATACAGAAGCAGAAGCTCCAGTTCAACACTGGAGCAGAAAAAATTGATTAAATTGGCCTCTGATTAAAGAACCTTGTTGTTATTTTTAATTTGCACTCCTTGTCATTTGGTAAATGTTGCAGTGTTAAGGTAATATTTTAAGATTCTCTGAATTAGTGTTAAATTAGATCTCTACAAAGTGGATATTTGACTCCAGTTGTTGTTTTAATAAGAGTCACTTTGATGCATATTTAACACAGAGCAATTAACTGAATCATCTCCAGAATATTGTTGGTGCAGCAGCTGCTTCATGCTCTGCTCCTCTAGATGTTAACCTACATCTTTCAGAAACGTTTCTCCATCTGAACCAACCTGTGACTGAAGCTCAGCTTCAGCTACTTTCCTTTACTTTCAGGAATGAATCTGCGGCACAACAGGAAGTGTCCTGGCATCAATGTCTGCACTAATTAAATCTTACTCTTAGGATCTATTGTGAGCTTTTAAAAACAAAACACCGGCTGACAAAATGAATGAGGATCTTCATCACCAAACTGATCATTTTATATGAATTCATTAAATTCATGTTTGGATTTCAGAACCAACTTTCTGTGTGGGTTGTGAAAGTGGTGGCGCCCCGCCTCTGCAGTATGATGTACTACATACAGCTCATAACCAACAGGGAAAAGTCCCATTCTTCCCACAGACATTGAACTCAACACACTTTTCATCTGAGTTTCAGTTTTTCAGGAAGCTAATTATCTGAATCTTTCTCTTGAGGTCAGATGTTAAATCTTTGACGGCTTTATGCTGTTGGCTGCAGGTCCGATACCCGACTCTGCTCTACGCTCCACCTCACTCACCATTCAGCAGAACACGACTCCAATTAAAGCACAGATTAAGCAAAGTGGAGGCTGATTAGTTGATGAGCAGCAGAGATGATTGTGTGGATCATTACTCCACAGATGGATCATCTCCACTGTTTGACGCCGGTTCTGGTAGAACCAGCAGAATCTTCAATAGAAGGTTTCCTGAACCCAAACAAACTGGGTTCATCAGAACCTCTGGTTCTGATTGCCTTTACAGGAACCTCTGTTTGCTCTCCTAGGAGCTTCACACGATTCTTCACTCTGAGGTCTCATTATTCCACCTGTTGGACCTGCTGCCATTCAGACGGCAACCTGGAAGTCCACAGATGCTCCTCAGAGGAAGAAGGCCGGGATCGCTGCAGCTGTTCAGGCTGGAAATGATGGGATGAACCTGGAACAGGAAACTGGAAAACTAAACCAGGCCCAGCAGGAGAACAAAGCCTGCGACATTAAACTCAGGGCTGTCAACTCTCACCCATTGGGGGTGAGACTCACCCATCTCTCTCTCTCTCCATATTCCCAATTTCTCACACTAAAAAAAAGACAGACCTTAAAACTCAGCTCAGTCTAGTTAAATAATCTCCTGTTGGAGTTCAGGCCTAATTAAACCAACACAAATATTTTAATTCTCAAAGCTTCCAGGTTTTGCTTCTCAAACCCATAGAAGCTCCACAAAAAGAAAAAGAATGATTTTATTTTATTTTTAAAGAAAAGAGCAACGGCATCCAGAGAGGATGAGCAGAACAGCTCAGTTATCCTGGATTAATAAAGAACCACAGGGATGATCTTCTCTTATTATTACTCATCTTATTCATTTATCTGTATTTTAATCCATTGAATATGTTTAAAAGCTTAATTTCCATCAAACCTTCCAAATGAAACATCCAGAGAAGCGCTGCCTCCTGTCATGGAGAGTTTATATAAATCTACAGCCTCCTAGAGGCTCTGAATTGTTCAGCTGTTTGGTGAATTATTAGAAAAACTAATAAAATGATTGAAGCTTTTTAATCTTTAGCCTTTTACCAAATATTCCCACACAGAGCAGTTTGCACTGGTTTCCATTGCTCTGGTTCCTGTTTCAGTGCCAGTAATCCAGTAATAACTTATTAGTTCCACATCGTTTAATTGATTTAAACTGCAGAAAATAATTAATGAGCAAAGTTATGAAAGTTTAAAGTATATTTAAGATGCAATTATTTTAGTAGGGCCCATTCTGCTTTACTTCAATTCTCTAAAAATCACCAGAATATAAAAAATAATGTATATTATGAGAAAAATGTTCCATAACTACAGATCATTTACTGTTATTCAGGAACATTTACTGTAAAAATCCCACATTTTGTCACTTTTTTCAGTGAAACCCTCAGAAAACCTCCAACCTTTAGCTGCAGCCGTCCTCCTCTCACCCTGACAGGGTTTCCTTTCCAAACTGTTTCAAAATCTCCCCCCGAGGTTTGGTGAGACGTTGGCAGCTCTGAAAACCAGACAAATGGATATTAGGAAACCCAACAGGTCGAACGTTCTGAGGAGAACTCCTCAAAGATCAGGAGGACTTTCCCACAGCAGAAGCACATTCAGCTGCTCTGTTGTACCATCAACCAGATAAAACCTCGATTTTCTCCAAATTCTCATTTAAATTAGTCTAAAATCCTGCAAAGGTCTGGGCTGAGAGGTTCTGTTTGTTCCAAAGAGTCTTCCAAAAGGAAAACCTGCACCATGAAACCTGTCAGTGACTCAGAGGGTCTTCAGCCCCCCAGTAAGTCTGGATGACCTGGACAGCGAGTCCAGAACCACATCCTGTGGAGGAACCTGCTGCTGCTGCAGAGCTTCTAATGGGAGATGCTTCCAGAGTTACTGCTGGGAAGTTTAATCCGACCGACGGCGGATCAGAACCGGATGTTTCTTCCACCTCGTTAAAGCGGATCTCAGGACTGGTTGATGCCTCTAAATATCTCATTAATGATTAGTCAGTGATTCAGGAGTTATCATCCCTCAAACCGCTTGGAGAATTTAATTATTAGCAGCGTTTTTGTTTCCTCGCCCCCTCATTACTGTCAGGATTGATGTAACACAAACTTCATTAAAAATTAAAGTAGGATTCTTTAATTACAAGGCCGCCCTCACTGAAGCCTGAATTAGCCAAGTCAGTGATGTGCAAATGAGAGCATTATTTCAGAAACATGCTGGAAGTAGTTATGCTAATTCGGTGGCTTCACAGTGGCAGACCTCTCCGCTCGCTCCTGCAGATTCATTAAATCCACGATGCAGATTTAATGTAGCAGCCTTAGTAATGCCTGTTAATTTATTCAGATTTATTGGGGAAGACTTGGAAAAAAAAGTGGTGGTTTAATTAGCTCGTTCGCTCGGCTGGCGGCAGCTGATCGCTGAGCTTTTTGAGAACACTCGACAGACTCAACGAGACGTCGCAGAGACGACCTGTCACACTCTGTGGCCTTCAGGGGAAACGTTCTCTGTTACTCTGCTGGGAGGAGACCCGGCCAAACAGGAACCTACAGGGGGGGGCATATGGGACTAAGCAGCTTATGGTATAGCTAGCTAGTGTAGAAACTGACGCGCTGAATGTTGTGGGAAAAAAATATTGAACCGTTCACTCCAGTTAAATAAACGGAGATCGATGGATTTCACTCAGTCGGTATTTTATTTTCAGATCTTTGCAAACAGAGAGCAGTTGATCATCGTCATCATGGCGATCGTCATACGGCCATTTTGACGCGGTAATCAGCCCAGTTCTGAACTAGACTCAGTTTCTCTACTTTGCTTTTAATGAGGAAAAAGCTGGAAGATTCTGTCAGAGTCAAACATCCTGGTGATTAACATTAGCCAATCCGTTGGGCTAATGTTAGCGATGCTAACCTGTTCTGCACCATCAGTTCTGTTTTTTCACTCTCTGCCCGATCCGTACAGGAAATGGGATCCTACGCTTCCTCCAGGATTCTCAGCTTTGGATTTAATTATAAATCTACTATTTTAGATCTACGTTCTCCTTTCCTATTAACATTATTGTATATAGTGCGTAAACTTAAACAACTAAAATGCAGATAAACTTGGTTTAATCAGATTTAGCTCTGCTCTGAGCATGTCCCATGATGATGTCAGTGTTGGGATCTGGAGATTCTCCACCTTCCCCAGCAGAGTGCGCTGTGGATCCTCCTGGGCTGGAGCCCTCCAGCACAGCTGACGCTCCTCAGCCCATCAGGAGACCTGCCTATTTAAGCAGCTGCCAGACCTTCCTTCAACGCCGCAGTGTTGACCAAGTTTGGTTAGCGAACCTGAGCCTCTGATAACTACTAGAACCTTTGCCTTTGAGAAACCCAATTCTAACCTGCCTCTGTCTTCTCGCTCCTAGGAAACCTGTCTCTCGTGTGAAGCTCTGGATGAGCTTAGCCTGTTACCTGCCTGCCTGCCCTAGAGAGCCAAACCTGAAGATCTCACTCTGGAATCCACCTGCTGCTCTCAGGGAAAGAGCTGATCAGTTAAACCAAGGTCTGACACAAACAGTCTGAAGCTAGACGCTGCTGCTGCTGAACACTCTGCTGAACCAACAGTCTCTGGACCCAACCGGTTCCCCCCCTCAGAGGAGAAAGCCTGAATCTTGTCAAGGTATTTTCAGCAATATCAGCAACTCAACAACAAATCAGTAAATCTGGCTAATCAAACTATCCGTCTCTGCAGACTCCTGAGAATCCTGCCCGGACCTGTTTCCAGAATCCAGTTCATATTTTTGGACAAATCTTTAATAAACTCTGTTGAACTTTTACCCAGTCTCCAGTGGTGTTCTGCATGTGGGTTTACTTCCTAAACCAATCATGACAGTCAGAGAAGCTGGTTAACTAAGAAAAAGCAGAAAGCATCAAAATTGTTTCACAAAAGTCATAAAACATTTTGTAAGGATGTGTATTAGCATTCTTTAGAGATTAAGGATAGAAATAAGTACATTTAAAACTATAAAGGGGTTTTTGGGTAAACTACATAAATCAGTCTGACGTGTCATTGTTTCTGGACTCTACTGACTCTACTGACTTCTCCAGGGATCAATACACTACTGACATATAATAACATCTATACTAATGTTTTATCTCCGTTGTGTCACCATCTGAAGCACAAGGTTGCCTGACTAAGCTTCAATATTCAGCAAATGGAGAGTGAGACTGTCCCAGCAGATGGACGTCAGAACGAACAACCTTCTGAACAATTAGAACCAGAGATGGGAAGTAACAAAGTACAAATACTTCGTTACTGTACTCAAGTAGATTTTTCTGATATTTTTACTTTACTTTACTACTTATTTATATGGCGACTTTTTACTTCTACTCCTTACATTTTTACACAAATATCTGTACTTTCTACTCCTTACATTTTAAAAAATTGTCTCGTTACTTTAGTTTTGAATCATTTCAATGGAGTTACCGTTATTATTTTTCACGTCATCAATACCAAATTCAATCTAATTGGATGGGAATCTACGTTGCATTTGACGCACCGCTACAAGATGAATCGACAGATTCGGCGGTATTCATTGGCGGCAAATCATTGCAGCTTGGTGGCGGTGGCGTTAGCATAGTAGCATGGACGACGAGATGATTGAAAATGAACACAACGGAGATCTAGTCCTATTGGCAGACATCCATTTAAAATGTAGGCAACGGCATGAAAAAAGTGGTTTCTACTTTTACTTTGATACTTTAAGTAAATTTACAAGCCTGTACTTTGTTACTTTTACTTGAGTAAAGAAGTTTAATCAGTACTTCCACTTTTACCAGAGTATTTTTTAACACAAGTATCTGTACTTTTACTCAAGTACGGAAAGTGAGTACTTTTGCCATCTCTGATTAGAAGCAACTTAACCTCCAGCATCCCTCCCAGGTCACCTCCACAGCTCTAGAACCTTCTTCTAATATAGAAAACCTACAGTGAGAGGTCACTCTGGAAAACAGCGGCAGTGACTCTAATAGAAACTCCAAACCCAGATTCCTGGCAGTAAATGGAGGAATAGAACTCAGACTGGCTGCAGCTTTGTCTCTTTGAAGGCACAGTCTAGATCTAGAACCAACAGAAGGAGGAACATGGAAGCTTCCAGAGGTTCAGAGGTGAGCTGATTTCTATTTGGACCATTTGGTCCAGATTGGTACTGGTGTGTCTCAGGTCAGCTGGCATTTCATGACTCATGTACACTATATTGCCAAAAGTATTTGCTCACCCATCCAAATTATTGGAATCAGGTGTTCCAATCACTTCCATGGCCACAGGTGTATAAATTCAAGCACCTAGGCATGCAGACTGTTTTTACAAACATTTGTGAAAGAATGGGTCGCTCTCAGGAGCTCAGTGAATTCCAGCGTGGAACTGTGATAGGATGCCACCTGTGCAACAAATCCAGTCGTGAAATTTCCTCGCTCCTAAATATTCCACAGTCAACTGTCAGCTGTATTATAAGAAAATGGAAGTGTTTGGGAACGACAGCAACTCAGCCACGAAGTGGTAGGCCACGTAAACTGACGGAGCGGGGTCAGCGGATGCTGACGCGCATAGTGCGAAGAGGTCGCCAACTTTCTGCAGAGTCAATCACTACAGACCTCCAAACTTCATGTGGCCTTCAGATTAGCTCAAGAACAGTGCGCAGAGAGCTTCATGGAATGGGTTTCCATGGTCGAGCAGCTGCATCCAAGCCATACATCACCAAGTGCAATGCAAAGCGTCGGATGCGGTGGTGTAAAGCACGCCGCCACTGGACTCTAGAGCAGTGGAGACGCGTTCTCTGGAGTGACGAATCGCGCTTCTCCATCTGGCAATCTGATGGACGGGTCTGGGTTTGGCGGTTGCCAGGAGAACGGTACTTGTCTGACTGCATTGTGCCAAGTGTAAAGTTTGGTGGAGGGGGGATTATGGTGTGAGGTTGTTTTTCAGGAGCTGGGCTTGGCCCCTTAGTTCCAGTGAAAGGAACTCTGAATGCTTCAGCATACCAAGACATTTTGGACAATTCCATGCTCCCAACTTTGTGGGAACAGTTTGGAGCTGGCCCCTTCCTCTTCCAACATGACTGTGCACCAGTGCACAAAGCAAGGTCCATAAAGACATGGATGACAGAGTCTGGTGTGGATGAACTTGACTGGCCTGCACAGAGTCCTGACCTCAACCCGATAGAACACCTTTGGGATGAATTAGAGCGGAGACTGAGAGCCAGGCCTTCTCGTCCAACATCAGTGTGCGACCTCACAAATGCGCTTCTGGAAGAATGGTCAAAAATTCCCATAAACACACTCCTAAACCTTGTGGACAGCCTTCCCAGAAGAGTTGAAGCTGTTCTAGCTGCAAAGGGTGGACCGACGTCATATTGAACCCTATGGATTAGGAACGGGATGTCACTTAAGCTCATATGTGAGTCAAGGCAGGTGAGCAAATACTTTTGGCAATATAGTGTATATCTGTGACATCCTGTGAATGATTTCTGGGGTGTGATGAATTTCTCCAGCTGCTGATCCGTTCTTGCTGCTGCAGTTCAGCTCCGCAGGTGAAACTCTTCTCTTTAGAAAATCCACCGTTTTCATGTTGTGCTGTTTTCTGGGGAAGCAGCTGTTTATCCACAGGTCACAGCTTCCCATTTAGCTCTGCTGCTCTCCGGAGCTTTGGCTCTGAAAAACAAAATGTTAGCGGCTCTGTCTCCTCATCCATCAGCGCTTCCTGCAGCCGGCAGCGAGGATCCAGAGGAAACGGGTCGAGAAGGAGTCAATAAACCCACAGATCTCCTGCAGACAATCCCCGCGGTTCGCGCTGTTTCAGGGAGCCACGCTGTCGTCTGCAAATAAATGAAACAAAGGCCTTCGTTAAGGTCAAGATTTACTGTGCGGGGACGGTTCTGGGCTAAAAGCTCAGCGACTTTCGCTCGGCTGATTGCTTTGCTCTCCAGACGATGTCAATTCTAGTCTGAGGAGGGGGCAGCATTAAGGTGGCGGCGTGTCAAGGGTCCTTGTTGGAGGCAGGCGGGTCCTGAAGCCGTGCTCCATTATCAGACGCGTCCAGAGGAGAGCGGCCTGCGGCTCACACAGTAATGGGACGTTAATGTCTCAGCTTCACGAGGCGCCGCTGCTGAATCCCCTGCTGTCTCTCTGCACTCGTCTTGTTTCGGCCCCGTTGTTGCATGAAGAGCCGTCGGGCCGTGGAGCATCAGTCAAGCTGCCACAGAGCATCGAGGGAGCGGCGCCCGACACGGAAGCCATTACACACGATGAATCTGCTGTATTTACTCGGCTGTTATGCAATAATAAAGACAGAATGTGGCGCAGGACAAAAGGAAATGATGGTCTTTACACAGAGCGGGGAGGCACTGTGAGAGAGCCTCAGACATTTATCTGATTTAAACAGCTCAGGCGGAGCAGCTTCACTGCTGCAGAAATCACTCCTGATTCCGACGCTTCACTTCCACATAGAACCGGAAACATCTCATCTCCTGGAACTACAAACGGAGAAATAAACCGATCCAAAAAAATTTCCATTCTTCTCTTTAAGTCCAACAATTATTAATGTTTTCAGGTCAGAACAATTTTTAAAAAGTAAAAAATCAATCCTCTGGACTTTGTTTCCAAGTTTGAAGACGTTTCTCTTCCATCCAGGAAGATTTTTCATTCCAAATGTCAGAAATAGCGTTTAGTTCCAGGTTTTATCAGCAGCCCAACAAAGCCTGGTTTTAGTTTAGAAAACATGCAAATAGAAACGGATGAACGGGTCCCCCCCTTTGGAATGGGGGTCGTTTGGCTTCTTTGTTAGCCTGCAATGCCCCATACCTGTCTATGCCTCTGAAAGGGGGGTCGTTAGAGGGAATAGTTGGTCTGGATGAACAGGGGAGGTCTTCTGTTCTCCTCTAAAGGGGTGGAGCTGCGATGATAGCGGGAAGAAATCAACTCAATGGCTGCATTGGAGGTTTCTGAAAGCTGGAATCTGAGTCCCCCCCCCCCCCTTTAAGGCTGTTTTTTCTCTCTTAACATAGATGCTTCCTTCCTCTCAAACCGCCTGTCTTCTTTGTCCAAAATGTGAACATTCTGGTCCTCCAAAGAATGTCCTTTGTATAAAAATCAGATCATTCCTCCCTGCATTGACCTGCAGACACTCTGCTCAGATTAGATCTGCAGGATGAACTGGTCTCTGTTTCAGGGTCCGTTTGGTTTGAAAGGTTCTGGGATTTATTTGGAGAAAATCTTCTGGAGTTTTCCTTGCTGATTTGACAAACGCCCAGTTTGGGCATCTACAGGTTTGGAAAACATCTCTTCAGGTCAGAAGTTGAATCCCTCTGAATGCAGGAGTCTCTTAGATTTCAGTAATCATCACGCAGAGCTGCAGTTTAACCTTTTGCTAACTAAATTAAACATTCAACAAAGAGAGGATGGGAGGTTAGGCTCTATCAGAACCAGAACTATTGAAATCATTTGCCTTTACTGGCTGAAGACTGCCAGGCCAGGAAGATGAAGCAGTGAACCAAAAACCGGAACTTATGACCAGGGATTAAACCAGCAAGTGGACTTTAACTGGAACAGTGACCTACTGGGGAACCAGCAAAGGAGTTGAAACAACCTTAGATGATCAAACAGGAAATGAACCAGGAACTAAACAATAAGCTGATACGGGAACTGAACAAGGAAGTAAACAGGACCAAGAGCTTCAGAGCTAAAACAAAAACAGATGTCCATTACGTTCACATGAGGAACATGAGAACTGTACTTATGTAATTTATGATATTAATTAAAACAGCATAACTTCTATTAAATTAGCTAAACAAAAAAAACATCAGAAACTCTGGAAGGAAGAAAAAAATAAATCAGGAAGCCGGGAGAAAAGCTGCTTTTTTTCAGTAGAAGCTGTAAATTATTTCTGACTGACCAAGAATTGGAAGCAACTTCTGAACTAAGAAT
The DNA here is from genome assembly GCF_016077235.1 of Cyprinodon tularosa. Classification (NCBI taxonomy): domain Eukaryota; kingdom Metazoa; phylum Chordata; class Actinopteri; order Cyprinodontiformes; family Cyprinodontidae; genus Cyprinodon; species Cyprinodon tularosa. The sequence goes on along the minus strand of NW_024038016.1, from coordinate 72,103 downwards.
GAAGAACTGAACCAAAAACAGCACCAAGCACTAAACAGCGAACCAGGAACCAAAACAAGAAACAAACAGGAATTTAACCAGGTCCTAAACCTGGAACTGAACAAATGCTGAACCAGGAACCAAAACAAGAACTGAACAAGGACTGAACCAAGAACCAAACAGGAGTTTAAACCAGAATTTAAAAAAGAGCTAAACCAACTAAATCAAAAACTGAACAAAAAATTGAACCAAGAACTTAACAGGAACCAATTCAGGAACTAAACCTGGAACTGAACCAGGAGCAGAAACAGGAACTGAACCAAGAACTGAACCAATAACTAAATGGAGACTGAACCAGGAACTAAACCAGGAACTAAACCAGGAACTGAACCAGGAACTGAACCAGGAGCAGAAACAGGAACTGAACTAATAACTAAAAGGAGACTGAACCAGGAAACCAGGAACTAAACCAAGAACTGAAGCAGGAACTGAAGCAGGAATCAAGCAGGAAATGAGCTGGGAACAGAACAGAGTAGTTTCTACAGAAACGGAAATGAGAAGAAGAAGTAGAGCAGATTACAGCAATATGAGAAACACACTCAGACGGGAGGAGGAAGCATCATAGTGAGGGAAGATCTGGTCTTATGGAGGTTTTGGACGTAGTAGGACCATCATCATCTCATGGAACCATCAGCTCAGTAGAACCTCAGGCCCATGTGAGCCAGGATTGAACCACCTGGAAATGTTTCCCTGTGAGAAACAGCTTCCATGATTAGAAATATTCTGCAGTTGGTCTGGGATGTTCAAAACAGACACGGTTTGAAACACCATGTTTCATTTACAGCTTCAAGAATTCTAGAAGCTGCAGCCGGTAGATCACTGCTGCCTGTTGGTGGACACCAGCAGGAGAGAAGAAGTCCTCAGGACTTGGAGACGTCTGGGCAGGAACCAGAGGGAAGACTTTAGAGAAGGTTCTGGGTTTGGGTCTCATTCAAACCTCCGTCTGAGTTGGTCTGGAGAAAGTCCAGAACTCTGAAGTCTGCAGAGTTTCTGACCTGAAAGCTTCAGCTGTTTGACTCCCACAGAGGTCGACCCGGCCGACCAGAACCAGAACCAGAACCAAGGACTTACTGATGCCAGACCTTCGGTCTGAATCATAACAGAAACAGAATCTCCTCTTGGATCTCTGATGAAGTCTTTTTACGTCTGTAGAAAAATTCACAGCAAACTCTGAATGAAACAGGAGCTACAGAATAAACACAGATTCAATTATCAGAAGATTAGAGCTTGAATTGGTTCTGAAAGGAACTTTGATGTTTAGCGGCGTCGGGGTGCTGATTAAATCAAATCCTCCTCAAACACATCATCAAGCTGCTCCCTGAGCTTCAGCAAGGAAAACAGTGTTTTTCCAGGGTTTAACCAGCAGACGTTCTGATCCGGTAATCCCAGCATCGGAGGACACATTCTGGGGATGATTGTCTCATTAAAACTGCTCAGATTTCCGTGGGCCAGTAAACTCACCATCCCAGTCTGGTTCTGGTGTCACTGACTCCCATGCTGCAGTTTGAGAACTAAAATAAGGGCAACTTAATGCAGAATAAAGATGAATTCCCAAACAGTCTGCAGCCGATGAAGAGCCACCAGGAGGCCACTCCATCTTAACATGGCCGTCCCGTGTCTGATGATATCTTATCATTAGTTTCCCTGACAGTGATGGAGCAGCCGCCGGCGCCACCCTCAGCGCTGCGAGCCGTGTATAAAAGTAACCTTCTTTCCATAATAATGGCCATTCGTCACTTCTTTAACTGTCAGAGGGACGCAAACAAAGTGGGATTTAACAAGGTGGATGTGGGGGGGGGGATTCAAACGCTCCTGAACTTTTATCTGCTGACATTACTGCTCTGATGTGTTCAGGGAGCGTGGGACACAAAGAACGGAGCTGGAACCGGATTTAAACTGCCTAGAAGAGGCGGCGTCATTCTGCTGTGACCTTCCCTGAGGACAAATCACAGCTGAGCCTGGGGGGGGACAGTGGGGCCCCTGTCCCGGCAGACAGAGCTGAGGGCTGAGGAGGAGCAGAGGAAGGAGGCCGTGAAGATTTGGAGCTTTAAACGAAGGGAAGATCAGGCAGCTTCTCTGAAGCCCAGCGGTCAGTTTGATTTACCCTCTGAACTAGAAACCACGTTTCTGGACCCTCTGACTGACCTCAGGAGCAGGGGCCAATTTATGACATTTGGGGCCCTTGGCAAAGACAGGCATTGCCCCCCTTTGAAATGAGAAAACAACACATAAAACAGACCCGTTATACAGATAAATAAATTCTAATATAATAGACATATTATTATTATTCACTTAGCTGATTGCTCCTGTTTCCAAAAAAAGGCAAAATAACAAAGTCCTTCTTTTCACTGTAGAGAAGCCATGATCTGTTTTTCATTTGAATGAAATAATAGCTGGAAGTAAATCTGCACCCGTCTCCATTCATGTTAATCTGGATTTAAAGACATTTTAATTAGTGGAAGAAACTGCAGGAGGGAATATAAAAAAAAAGTCTAATCAACCAAAACTTTTGTGACCCCCATGCAGTACCATGTAGGACCCCCTGCTGAAGACCTCCGCTCTAATTCTCTCGATCGGTGCTCAATTTTATGCAAGTGAATAAAGTGAATGTGATTGGTCGATTATCAAGGGGGCGGGATCGTTGTGGCAGAAGTTTAACAATCATGTTTGGTTGTGGCCGGTTTGTGGGAAGCATCTTGCTAACCAGTTAGCAACTTAGTGCTAGCAGGTTCCCAGTGGGAAATTCCATTGGGACCAAGTAGCACTAAATTGGTGACTTAGAAACGACGCTGTCAAGGAACGCTATGGACAGCGGAAACATGCAAGAGGAGGAGAGTTTAGTGTCGGAGGTCGTGGATGAGTCTCCTCCGTCATCCATTTTTTATTTAGAGGAGGAAAGCGGGGACGAAGATGTTGTGGAAGAGGACGCCAGGGCGGCAGAAGCTTGGTTTGGTGTAGAAGGCTTCCAGCCGTACATGTTTGAGCCCTTGCCTCGCAACGCTGCCAGTTCTGTTAGCTCTACGCCTGCCGAAGACACAGACGTCCATCCCCGTGAACACTGGGACGCAACTCAATGGGAAAGGAAAGGATTCTGGTTTCAACCGTTGCGTATATTAGCTGCGACACATGAATCAAGATGCTATGACCGAAAACATTTGATTGACAGATGACCGTTGATATATGATTGGCCGAATTTAGGTGTTCAGGCTGACGTAGAACTAACTGGCCTGCAGAAGATAACGGAAAAAAAAACAGATTTTAAAACAGGATTTTTTTTTTAAACAGAAATTTTCTAACTTTTGGGAGAATATTGTTTGATAAAGAGAACATTTATATTCATGTTTCAGCCAGAATGATTTGACATTTAAATATGATTTCCCTACAACTTTCATATTATAAACATTCTGATGACCTTTTAGCTCAAGGATTCTTATCAAAACCATAATTAATGTGCACAAATAAATAACAGATGTATTTACCATGTAAAAGTATTTTTATTGGGCCTCCAGAAACAGGGAATAACTGTCGAATAACTGAAGTGGTTTGTGGGCTATTAAAAGATTGTTTGATTGATTGATTTAATAATTGATTGATCGATCGATCGGTTCTGCAACAGGCTGACTAACAGAAGGGGAAAGGCAGAATGGCTTAGCATGAGCGTCTCTTACTAGCTGGGATCAGTTAAAGGCGATAGTAACTGGTCTGAACAGCCAGACTAATTTAAACCAGCTTGTTAATTAGCAGGTAAAGCCTCATTTTAACGAGTCAAATAAATATAGATGTGATGGAAAGGCTTTTCTTTTTTTCAAAGCAGAAAAGCTTTACCAGCCGATTGAAATTCTAAGCATATAAACAGCTCGTTATGGACGTAATAAAGGGCATAATAAAGGGCATCCAACGCTCTAAAGATTGACCAATATTGTGCTTCTTGTTTTTGTATTTTTTGTCTCGAATCTGAGAAGAAGCCATTTCTCAGCTTCATCATGGAGCTACCAGGATCTGGCAGCAGCTGAGCTGCAACCCACTATTCCTACTGGTGCAGAAACAGCGTCGGCTTTTGCATCATAACCAGAATAAATATTTATATATATTTCAGATCCATCAAAATATACTGCATACATCTTCAGTTTAATTAATACTTTTATTCAGCATCAATCTAGACGTTCCGTGGATTTAATATTTAAAACAAAACGTTCTTATGATGAAAAAGTTGCAGCTATGACTTTAAAATGTGAAAAAGTGAAAGTAAATAACTGGTAATATTGCAGATTGGTGTCAGTTTTTACTTTATTCCCCCTGAAATATTGCTGGTGAAATGTGTTTTATTTTTATCTGTTCAATGTTTATTTATAAGTTTTTATTATAGGATGCTTAAATACATTTTTGGGATGTAGTTCACATGTTGAAAGATGCGGCAAATATTTCCACATTTTAAAGCAGCTGCATGAAACAATCTCATTATGGTTCCTGCATGTGAAGCACAAACACTTGATAACATGTGGAAGACGGGAACCTTTTGTTAAACTCTGGAGCCCAGAGGTTCCTGAGACGCATCAGCGTCCAAATCAGTCATGTGATGTTTCCTCCTCAGCAGTTTGAAGCAGCCTGAGGAAGATGCATCCTCTGATCCTTTCTGATGCTTCAGTGAGGAAAATGTCTCTGCTGCATTTTAAACTCTGACAGCAGCAGAGCTTCTACCTTCAGTCCAGGAAGCAGAGATGGAGAAGCTGAGCTGATTAATGGCTGCAGCTGCAGAGGCTGTTCTGCTCTCTCATTAGTCTTTGGGACCATCTCCTTCCAAAGCACGGGGCGAACCCAGGCCCCGCTGCCTCGCTGTGACTGATGAGTCTGATTATCTTCATAAAGTCCTGTGGGAAGAGGTCGGTCATCTCGTTTAGGAGGAACTGACTCCCAGCGGCAGCTTCAAACCCTGTAAACCCTCCCAGCATCAACCAGCAGTGATTCTGATCCTAAATGCAGACAGAATCTCAGGGTTCGATGGAGTCGGTTCACAGAACGAGCTTCCAAAGAGCAGCTTCCTGAAAAAAACCACAAGCTTAAAAGTTTACACACCAGTCAGAGGACAGAACAACTGAAGTTTCCCATCAGAGGTGCAGTCCCTGAACGCACCCCTCAGAGGGATGAAGCTCCATGTTTGACTGAAGATTACTGACAGCTAATTAGCTCTAATGCTGCTAATGAGAGCGTCCATGTTTACCCAGAGACATCAGAGCCCCGTCAGATTAAAGGAGTAATCCGCTCAAATCTCTCCCAGCAGCACCAAGTGTTTGCCTTCCTCTGAGGAAACAGGAGGCTCTCTGTCTGCAAACACGCACAGCAGGAACAGGCAGCCACAACTACGCCTCAGAGACCAGAACTGGACTACAGAGGGGAAGATCCGCCGCATGAGCAGAACCCAACTGCAACAAATGGTCAGCAGGTGGCGCCACACCTGGCTACCTGAAAAAAGGGAGAGTTCTTCTAATTTCTTGGGTCTCTGTCCACTCAGTCCGATCTCAAACTACGTCTGTTTGGAATAAACAGCTTGAAGTAGGAAAGAAGCATCCAGCCTGTTGAGGGAAGCCGTCCCTGCAGCCAGGATCTGTGAGCGGCGGAGGTTGTATCATGATACGGACTGTCTGGACCATCCTACTTCCCCCGATGGCAGAGATGGTGAAGAAACACCAGCAAAGGTTTCAGAGGATCTTCTGCTGCCTTCAGGAACAAACCTTCTCCAAAGGAACTCCCAAAGAACCGGCTGAAGAGGAGGAGAGTGCAGCTGCTGGAGCAGCCTACCTGCAGATTCGGACCCGTCCTCCACAGGAAGCGCTAATGGAGGAGGGATGATTCCTGCTCTGTCAGAAGGTCTTTGGAGAAGGACTGAGATCATGAACCCAAATGTCTGCAGCAAACAGGTTCTACTTTTAACAGAAACACTCCATGGTAACTTCTGGTCCTGGCTCTGTCTCCATGGTAACCTCTCCTGTGACCTGGCTATGTCTCCATGGTAACCTCTCCTGTTACCTGGCTATGTCACCATGGTAACCTCAGAGGGTACCTAGATCTGTCACCATGGTAACAGTAACCTTAGCTGGTATCTGGCTTCGTTACCAAGCTGTTGTGGCTCTTTCAGCCGGTACCTGGCTACGTTGTCATGGTAACCTCAGCTGTTACCTAGCTGTGTTTTCATAGCTATGTTGCCATGGTAACCTCACCTGGTACCTGGCCTTGTTGCCGTGGTAACTGGTACTATGAGAGGGGCCGTGATGCTATGAGCAGCTCTAGAAATCAGCCTCGATATTTATTTACTAAAAAGAAAAACAAAATGATGCCATTTTTGTTTTTCTTTGATTTCAGGTACGTTCATCGTTAATTTCTCTGGTGTTCTACGACGTTTAGTGACATGGGATTTTTGTGGTTTAATTATCTGCAGCTCTCTGCAGCAGAACGGTGACTGTGTGGTTGGGTTCTGGTCTCTGCTTCGTTCCTGAGGTCATCGGAGGAGAAGCTCTCCTGTCCTGTTGTTGCTCCCAGCTCTGATTCTAACGGCGGTTCTTTCGAACTATCATGTTTAATCATCCTGCCTGACGTCCAGCTGACGATCGCTCTCTGTCCTTCAACATGGTTTAGGGGGTCAAAGGTCAGAGCAGCGTCTGCTGAAACAATCTGTCCGCTGGCTAACATCCATCACACGCAGACGGCTCCCTGCAGAACCTGACCTCCACCTGCAGCTTCCAGCATCCAGACAGGAAACATGCAGCTGCTGACAGGGAGGCAGCGTGATGGATGGGAGCAGGAGGGCCTGATCGCCAGCTTCCTCAGCCGTCGGACAGTCCGCTTTACTGCCATCACCAAAGTAAAGACGTAAACACAGAGGATGCTTTGTCAAAAAATAAAACATCAAAAATAAAAAATATTTCAAAAAGTGCAGAAAGTAGAGCCATGAGAAGACGTTTGTGAAAGTCTGAATGTTTGTCGGTGGTTCCAGTTCCGCATCATTCACATGTTTATGTATCTGCTGATTCATCCAGTTTTGGTTTAATGTTTTTCTTTGGATTAAACTTTAAATAAGAGAAAAGATTTAGGAAACATCAGTGATAGAAATATTTGCTCTGTTTGAATTCATGGCCTCAGAAGGCCAGATTCAACGGACGATGACGTCATAGCGCGGCGCCGAGGTCTGGTCGGATTCCAAGAGTCCTCGTTATGCGACCTTAAAATGCGTCCTTCTTTTTGCCCGATTTCAAGGACGGGTCCGATGTATCCTCGCTATCCTTGGATATCCCAGGATTCATTGCGAGACCAAGCAAGCCGTGATCAGAGGAAAAAGGGAAATGGCGCAGAACAGTGGTGAATATTGGAAGTTCAGTTTAATATAATACAAGTCATTTAATAGTTCCGTCTGAGATGAATGAAAATAGTTGTTTTAATGGTTATTGAGTCAGATATGTGGCGGTAATGGGTTTGGCTGTAATTTAAGGACAGATTCTAATATATCTGCAGGGGGGGGGGGGACTATAAATCTGATAGGAGTTTATTTTTTTTATTGCTGTTTTGTACAAAATTAAGCAAAGCACAATATGCTTAACTAAGAATTTTTTGCTGAATATTAGAGATTTTGCAGATATATTTTTATACATACATTGTTTAGATTTACTTATATCTTTCTACCCCTTTTATAGAATAGAATAGAAAATCCCTTTATTGTCCCACAATTATTGAAAATGGTCACACAAATGAGGACTTTAGAAAAATGTATAAGAATAACATAATAGGGAAGAGTTAAAATATAAACAATACAATCCTGTAAATTGTTTTAACAATATAAAACTGGAGAATAAATAACTAATATGCAGCTATGGACATTTTTACAGTAATTAGAAAATAGCAGCAACATCAGAGATGTGCAGAATGACAGCAGCAGGTTATTTAACTGACGAAGGTAGAAATCATTACATTTGATTTTATCTGTTCCCGCTGGTTGGAACCTTTATTCCACTCTGGATTAAATCAGTCTTTGTTCACTTTATAATAAAAAATAAATAAAGAAAGAAACACTTTTGAAAACTTCGGTTTTCATTCTTTTCCTTTGTGTATCACGGTTGCTAAGCAACAGAGCCTACGGTGGTAAAACCCGCTGAAGGGTAGACCTGGTCGAATTCACAGCCAGAACTCTTCTGGTCTCCTTATTTTCACGGACTTGGAAGGATCCAGTCCAGGTAGACCGGATCCTCAGAGGATCCAGTCCAGGTAGACCGGATCCTCAGAGGATCCAGTCCAGGTAGACCGGATCCTCAGAGGATCCAGTCCAGGAATTCGAACTCAGCCATTTTCTCAGAAACTCCTCATTTTATATTTTAGCTCCATTTATGTTCTCTAGTCCCTGAGAATTCATTCAAACTCGCAGTGATAAATATCTTTAACCGTAATGATGATAGAATCCTCTTGTTTTACCTCATTCTGACCTCTGACCCCAGCAGAGCGGTGTTATACCGCCATCTTCTGTCGGATCCCAGCAACTGCCCTTATTTAGGTGAAAATATGTAGAAGATTAAAAATGTGTTTATCCTAAAATAATGATAAAGGTTGGAAGAAGCAGGAGGACATATTGAGGACAGGTCTGTAACAGAATGGCATCACGCTGGAGATCAGATTATGGTTTATAATATTCAGAGGGTCAGGCAGGATGAGAACAGAGTTATTATTGGATCAGTTTTAACCTTTAACCCTTTATAAGGTAAGTTACTGGTTTTAATCACTGCCTACCCCCAACATATGGAGTCCCCCCCTCCCTCACTCAGTGAGGTCTAGAAGCATAAGATCTATATCCAGCCATCCAGCATAGATCCTGCTACATGGCTGCACATCTGATTTTGGCATTAGACCAATTAGACAAACCCTTGAATGATCGATTAACTACTGGACATTAAGCTGAAAAAAGAAGCTAATTGAAAAGTTAAAAAGTAAAGTTAAAAAGTGAATCATTTTAGTCAACAATTATATTTAGGTTTATAAACTAAAAACTGTCAGTGCCAGTATCAGCATTAATGCCTCTAAGGTTATTGGACCAAAATAAAATGTGTTTCTTTCTCTCAGAGTTTTTTTCATGAATTTTTTTTGTTATTTTTCTTAATATATTCGGCCAAGTTGGTGTTTCTTGTTATTACAATGATATTCATTTTTGCCACGAAAAATATCCATATATTTTTATGTTACAAAGGTAATAAGGTTGTCCTGGATTCCAATAACACTATTGGCTGGAAATTTGCCCTATAAAGGGTTAATGATTCTGCTCATCATTATACTATAAATTAACAATTTTAAGATACATACAATGTTTTTTTTTTATTAAAGCTTAAATGACTCAAGCAGATATTAATAAAATCTATAAACATGGTGGGTTTTCTTGTGGAAATTTAGCTGAAAACCAGAAAATTCTCTAAAATGGCAACTTTATCCCTCATGTTCCTCTACTGGACAATACTTGTGATATGCAGAGCTATTCCTGTTACCCTAATTCCTCTTATCCAAAAAACTTTAATGCATCTTAATGTCACCTCAGTTCTACTCAAACTGATAATCACAGAGATAACAGACAGGAACTGTTACACTGATGTTCTTGGAAATACTTCAAATATTTCAATAATTGCAACAACAGCTTATCAGCAATGTATCACTCCTCACTGAGATGTGTTAAATATGCAGCCATAAACCAGAAGGAACAAAGGAATCTAAATGCATTTAATATTTTCATACTGCTGTTTGTTTATGGTCTAAATCTCCTCTCTGTATTTTTATTTAGCCCGATATATCATTAGTTTGTTCATCTGTAAGCTACTGTATTATAATCTACATTATATATAAAATAAAGTTAAAAGGACAAAAAAAAAAACCGAGAGCAATTAAAAATTCCAGGAAAAAGTTACAGAAATGATCTGATCAGCTTCCTATTTTATTCTGAAATGCTTTGACTAACCGCTTTTATTGTGAAAGGTTTAAGCGGAAGCTAGTTAGTAGCAGCCTCCCAGTTGATGGCGGTAATCTGTAAACTAAAACACCATAGAAGAAGAAGCAGCAGCAGCAGCTAGCTGGTTCCGAGGTTCGTTGAGTTCAGTGAGAAGCAGAGAACCATGGCCTACCAGCTGTACCGGAACACCACGCTGGGAAACAGCCTCCAAGAGAGTCTGGACGAACTCATCCAGGTGGTACCGGCAGAACACACCGAACCGAGCGGCTCGGAACCGGAGCAACAGCTGGAGGGGGGCTAGTTAGCCGTTAGCCGCGATGATCTAAAGCCTGATGTGTCAGAAAATGATCCAGATCTGCTTTTAAAGAACCACAAATGAAACCATTTAAAACCAGAGCTAAAGTTCTGCTGCTGTGGTTCGGTTCGGATAAAAACCATCAGATTTTCAGCTGCTTTCTGAGTCAGACTGGGTTTCTGTTCCCAATTCGGTTAAAGTATAAAAGTAAAACAATTAAAATCCTGTTTTTAATAGAATTTTAACCTGAGAGCAATGATGCTCTGGTTTGATGAATCAAATCATTTGGTAACTTTTAAATTTAATCAATTTAAAGCTAAAATTTATCGAAATAATTCTGAGTCATTCAGTGAAAATAGAAATCAGTGATTCTGAGAAGAACATCTGAAAAATCCATCACATCAAGGCTCCCCTGCTATTAATATGGATGGATATTATATTTATTTATATAGTTATTGGACTGGGTGTCAAATGGTAAGTTATTACCATTTTAGTGTTTTAAAGGCTGAAATTCACCTTTGAGTCTTTTTCCTTCAGTTTGTAGAAAAGTTCTGACCCAGAAATATGGGAACATTGATCCCAGTTGGTACCGATGAATCTGATTTCTATCATTCAGAACTTAAATCCAGTTCAGCTCCATGAAACAAACTGTTAAATCAGCTGATTTTCCTCTGTTACCCAGAAACCATCTGATCTTCTGATGGTTTAAAACTTCTGCTCCATCAGGCATTAGCTTTTATCGTTAACGTTCTCCGTGTTTTATCGTTAACGTTCTCCGTGTTTTATCGTTAACGTTCTCCGTGTTTTATCGTTAATGTTCTCTGTGTTTTATCGTTAACGTTCTCCATGTTTTATCGTTAACGTTCTCCGTGTTTTATCGTTAACGTTCTCCATGTTTTATCGTTAACGTTGTCCGTGTTTTATCGTTAACGTTGTCCGTGTTTTATCGTTAACGTTCTCCGTGTTTTATCGTTAATGTTCTCTGTGTTTTATCGTTAACGTTCTCCATGTTTTATCGTTAACGTTCTCCGTGTTTTATCGTTAACGTTGTCCGTGTTTTATCGTTAACGTTGTCCGTGTTTTATCGTTAACGTTGTCCGTGTTTTATCGTTAACGTTCTCCGTGTTTTATCGTTAACGTTCTCCGTGTTTTATCGTTAACGTTGTCCGTGTTTTATCGTTAACGTTGTCCGTGTTTTATCGTTAACGTTCTCCGTGTTTTATCGTTAACGTTCTCCGTGTTTTATCGTTAACGTTCTCCGTGTTTTATCGTTAACGTTCTCCGTGTTTTATCGTTAACGTTCTCCGTGTTTTATCGTTAACGTTCTCCGTGTTTTATCGTTAACGTTCTCCGTGTTTTATCGTTAACGTTCTCCGTGTTTTATCGTTAACGTTCTCCGTGTTTTATCGTTAACGTTCTCCGTGTTTTATCGTTAACGTTCTCCGTGTTTTATCGTTAACGTTGTCCGTGTTTTATCGTTAACGTTGTCCGTGTTTTATCGTTAACGTTGTCCGTGTTTTATCGTTAACGTTGTCCGTGTTTTATCGTTAACGTTGTTCGTGTTTTATCGTTAACGTTCTCCTTGTTTTATCGTTAACGTTCTCCGTGTTTTATCGTTAACGTTGTTCGTGTTTTATCGTTAACGTTGTCCGTGTTTTATCGTTAACGTTGTCCGTGTTTTATCGTTAACGTTGTCCGTGTTTTATCGTTAACGTTGTCCGTGTTTTATCGTTAACGTTGTCCGTGTTTTATCGTTAACGTTGTCCGTGTTTTATCGTTAACGTTGTCCGTGTTTTATCGTTAACGTTCTCCTTGTTTTATCGTTAACGTTGTCCGTGTTTTATCGTTAACGTTGTCCGTGTTTTATCGTTAACGTTGTCCGTGTTTTATCGTTAACGTTCTCCTTGTTTTATCGTTAACGTTCTCCTTGTTTTATCGTTAACGTTCTCCTTGTTTTATCGTTAACGTTGTCCGTGTTTTATCGTTAACGTTGTTCATGTTTTATCGTTAACGTTGTCCATTATACTAGCTTGTATAAACTTTAATCTGTTGCCATTTTTAGCTGAATAAGCTCCGTATGTCAAACAGATTTTTCGTTAGCATAATCTCTAATTATTTTAACCAACCCGTCTTCTTTCTTTCACTTAAACATGGAAGTAGCTGCTGGTTAATATTCACTGAGTGCTGCTGTGCGTCTCTCAGCTTAGCTACTCTCTACGCAGTGAAATGCGACAGCAAATCAGATGCCTCAAACCTGCTGATCCGATGATGTCACACTGAGAGGCGGGACACAGGAGCAGAGGGGGGAGGGGAAAACAAAAAAACACTGACGGAAAATGCTCTGAACACTGACAGCTGCAGCCAACCTCTGTTAGCTTTGGCTAAAGTAAATGAGCAGGAAGTGAGGAAAATGTCCACCCCAGTCCTTCAGAAAGTTACGCCTCTGAGTGCACCCGGGTTTTTGTTTTTAGATAAACTGCAGAGAGGATCCGACCCGCTTCAGTAGAACCCAGCTGAGCCCAAACTCTTCTCTAATGCTGACGCCTTGTCTGTGTTCAGACCCAGCAGATAACCCCCCAGCTGGCCCTGCAGGTCCTGCTGCAGTTCGACAAGGCCATCAACGCGGCGCTGGCCAGCCGGGTCCGGAACAGAGTCAACTTCAGGGTGAGTCTGTCCCGGGTCTGAACCGGTACCAGAGCTGTGCCTGGCTCCGCTGACCTGGGTCTGTTCTCTGTCCTCAGGGCTCCCTGAACACCTACAGGTTCTGTGACAATGTGTGGACGTTTGTTCTGAACGACGTGGAGTTCAGGGAGGTGACGGAGCTGGTGAAGGTCGACAAGGTCAAGATCGTCGCCTGCGATGGAAAGAGTGAGTCTCAGCAGAACCGCACCAGGACCGTATTGGTTCTGGACCTGCCAATGACCACAGAACCCAGACCAGCTGTAGGTTAGCGTGTGATCACATGACGATGCATTAATAAATGTCTCGTCCAAAACCAAAAAAAAAATCTCAGGCTTTTCCACTTCACGTTTCCACCACTTAAAGGGAAACGCCTTTTTTTTTCCATTGGTTCCTTGATTTTCCGTTATTCCATCATGTTCTACTCACCCATATGAATTTAGTGTCATCTGGAGCCGTTCTGAAGATATTCCGTTAGGTTATATCCAGTAACGTCTTCCTATGGGCAACGACTTGAAGGCACAAACTAAACTGTTCATCATTTATTCTTTATGGTACGCCAGCATTCAGAACATGGAGGCCAATCACTGTCCCCCAGACATCCACCGTTAGATTTTTATATTTATTCCCGGCTTTGTCCTGAAGATGCAAATTTTTTACACTTTTATGCATAAAGATGACTAACTTTACAGGCTTCTATAACCTCCTTAACAGACAGGTCTGTCACAGTCTGCAGGTTTTATCATCCGATCTAGCTCAGCAGCTGCAGTATAGGCTGTAGTACCAGGTCAGAGCAGCAGAGGGCGTAATAGACCACAGAGCAGGAAGAGAGGACCGGATCCATGGATCGTTCATCAGTAACGTTCTCCTTGTTCTCCTCCTCAGACTCGGGTTCCAACGCTGCAGAGTGACGCTCCTCCATCAGCCGGACTGTACATAATTTATACAGCAGTTACTCTGTGTGTGTTGTGTGTGTGTGTGTGGGGGGGGGGGGGGGGTGTTTTTTATTCATATCAGGATGTGTGTGTTCCGTTTGTCGAAGCATCTTTAATAATAAAAGTTGATGTAAAGCTGCAGACCGTTTGCTCCTCATTCCTAACAGAGTTCTGGGAGGTTCTGCTCTCTGGGTCAGTGTCTCCAACTGATCCATCGGGTCAAACCTGACTTAACTCTGATCCTGGGTCTATAGGTTCAGCTTATTTAAAAACAGGCCTCTGGAAGGTTCGGAAACTTTAAGAGGATCAGGAGCAGGAAGCAGCTCAACCAGAACCATGGAGACGGTCAGAGGAGCAAAAGTTTCTGTTGTTTACAGCTCTGCTCCGCATCAACATTTTTAAAACTGATAAAAATAAGACATTGAAATAAGTTTATTTCATCTTAACGAGTGGGTTAATACAATGACATGTCTTATGTTTACCCTTAAAATACGATTCCCTTGAAATAAGAAAATTTTTTACTTTTGAACAATAATCCTGATGCATTTGGAAACCATCTTAGTTGCATAAATCAAGAGAAAACACTTAATTCAATAGCCTGGGTGCCATTCCGAACTTAGTCCCGCCCACAAAGTTTGAGGTCGGGAAGTTCGGTCTGGCTCTGCTCCATAGTAGCGCGAGTATGATTGCCCACCCTCTGGCGATCCAATCAAATTGTCAGGGCGGGCTTTATACGATGATGGACAGATGACCAACAGTAACGTAATCAACCACGTCACCAAAGCGCGCTTGGGTGACAACAACAATGGCTGCCGCTGGAGAGTTGAGGTGAGTAGATTCTGCTATTAGGTCTGTTCTAGAAGATATCGACAGCAAATTAATTTTAAAAGAGGAACAGAGAAACGCGATCAAGTCTCATCTTCTTATTCTAGGCGTGAAACTGCACGCTTTGATTTTTGTTGACGACAACTATGCGTCGCTTAACATACGTCACGCACTCCGTTGCTCTTATTGGTTGTAGGTCTATCCAATTGAGTGCAGAGGCATTTTTTTCCTGGTTCGTTCGAAACACGCCCCATAATCACAGCTCTATGGAGCAGCATCAGACTCATTCTGACTAGAATTGAGTCGGACTACGTCAGGCTATTAATTCATGGCTTGAATGTGAATCTGACTGCAGTGCCTAACATGGCAATAAATCCACTTTTAAATAGTCTGAAGTTTAACTTTATTTTCAATATTCCTTTAAAGATGTAAAAAGATAAAGAAACGGTCGATGTGAATCATTCATTCTTACCAACCCCCCCTGCAATTACACTGGACCCCTCTAGGGGGCGTGTCCTCCCCTTTGGGAACCATCTTTAAAGGAAAAGTCGCTCATATTCAGAATCCAAACTTCTGAAAGTTCTTTAAATCTGAAATGATTCCATCCTGTTCAATAAATGATCAGTGTTTTTAATTCAGAGTAATTTTCATGTGAATGTGCTTTACTGGAGGCATCCATGTTTGTCAAAGAACACTACTGCCACCTACTGGTTAGTGACATTGTCACGGTGCGGTATCGGCTGTTGATCAAGTCCCAGTGCTGTATCTGGTGTTTGTCACAACGCGCTATTATCCAAGTCATCTTGAAAACATTCTTCTTCCAAATGTTGGCTACATATTACGGGTTTTTTCTCTGGCCAGAAGTTCGATGGCAAATCCTCCCTCTTCAAGTTGGCGATCCAACGACCAGCCCGTCCGTGGAGGATCAGGAATCAGAAAGGTGGAATAACTCTTTTTTCCACTCTTACCCGATGTATTCCAGCATCCAGCTGCCATGCACGTGGGCATTGTCAGTTTCACTATAGCTCTGGTGAATTTCAATGGTGAAGTCCTCTGGAAATCTTCAATAATTGTTGTTGATTGCAGATGTGTCTAGTAGTTCCCATTGATTTAGCTTGGAAAGCGGGGAGAATGGCGCTAGGCTTACCGCACCGTGACGTCACTGCTGGAAGATGGCAGGAGGGAGGGGCTACTATATTTGGGCAAAGATGGCCGCTCACGGACTCAGTGATCGGAATGAAATTCTTTTTTTTTTTTACTGATAAACGCTAAATTCATTAAATTCTGTGAACGGATTAGTTTCAGGTATAAATGATGATCACGGGTTAATCCGGACTTTTCCTTTAAACCGGAACCGTTTGGATATCGTCCAGTTTGTTCTCCTTGCAGGATGATTAACTCTCATTCTTACTGTTTAAAATGTTCTGATAAAAACCTCGTCTGCCATTGGCTGAGAAGCTTGGACGAGCAGATGGAAGGAGTCGGTTCTTCCTGCTTTGCATCATAAACATAAACATGAGCTCCGTCCTGTGAGCTACAGCATGAAGCTCCTCCTGATCCGACATGGAGACCAGTTCCTATCTGAGGACCGCCTGCGTTTTATCACAACAGAAGGAAGACGGAGCTTAAAGCACAGCTAATCTTCTAATGAGCGATTTATTTTCTTCTTCTGCTGAATCGTAACAAACTGAGGCTGGAATAACAATCGGCGCGTCTCCTTCATGCAGGCGTTCCTCCTCGTTCTGCTGCTTTAATGGCAGCGACTGAAAATAAAGGAGACAATCTTCGTCCTCATTGGTCCAGACGATGCAGACCCTCAGCAGCCTGGACAGGGTTGGTTTTAAACCGCCATCGTCACCGCGGGTCCGCCCGCCCGCTGAGGGCCACGCTGAGGCGGCCCGGCCTCAGTCCTGGAAGCGCTGGCAGGCCTTCTTCCAGCGGCACGCCGTGCACCACAGCTCCCGGTGCTCGATGCCGTAAACCTTCCGACACTTCTTGGCCTCACTTCGAATCCTCCTGATAGACAGAAACATGTCAGTGAAAAGCTGCGGGCCCCTGAGGGCCCCTCACACAATAGAAGCACCGACCTGCAGGGGGCGCTGTGATGCTGCAGCCACTGCTCTCCCACGCTGACCGATCGGACCCGGAACGCCTGAGGAGGAAAGAGGGGTCAGGTTCCTCACAGAACTTCACGGTCCATCCATCTGCTGGTTCTAGATCTATGTTCTGCTGAGCTTCCACAGCTCTGCCCACAGAGACCAGGTTCTGGTTCTGGATCACCCTGTCCAGGCTAAACTGGTAATGATCTGAGCTGGATCCAAGTCCTTGATCCCAGTCTGCTGGGTTCTTCTGACCATCAGTGAGAAAACAGAACATTTTTCTGCTCATGTGTTTAAAAGCAGCAGAACCAAAGGTTCTGGAGGACTGGATGGACAGAACCAGGACCTGCTGGCTCCTCCCAGAACAGCCTCAGGAAGCATAACTAACAAACCCATTTATTTATTGTCAAATCTATGACAAAGTTCTGAGGTTTAAGATGAGAAAGCGGATAATTTCCCAAACTCATTCCTTCTGCTAACATCACAAAAAAAAAAACAATAAACTGTAAGAAGATAGAAGATGTTCTGGTTTGAAACCAGAACCAGGATCAGAGACCCAGAGGACAGATGATGTGGAACATTTCAGTCTTTTACCTGTCTGCTGCATGTGGTGGGCGGGGCTGTCAGGGGACAGGAAGTAGGGGCTGCAGGCAGAACCATGAGGCTTGGGGGCGGAGCCTAAACACAATGAACATGTTAGGATGGAGTCTTTCATTAGACATTAGGTAAAATACAAACCAGTTTCAGCAAAACGTAGTTCTTAAAATAAATTATTAGTTCTTCAGGTTTGAAATGGAACCTAAGTGGCAATACATTTTATTTAACTGCTCAATTTTAACGAGATGTTTATTTTTAACAAGCTGTTTGATACTAATGAGCCGATCAAAGTTAACCAGCCGTTCATTGTTAACGAGCTGCTCATTCTTGATGAACTGCAGGGATGGGAATCGAAAACCGGTTCCTGTTCAGAACCGGTTCCGTGTGTTCCAATTCCACGGCACCGTTTGGAAGCTCGCTTAATGATTCTCTAAACGGTTCCAGGCAGAACCAGAGCCTATCGCTGGGCAGCACGACTTACGGCACGTTTTGTAGGGAAGTTACGCTCGCGGCATTCAGCTAGCAAGTACGACGTGACCAGGCGTAAGTCTAGAAATGCAAAACAAAGAAAATGGCGTCCCATCGAGTAAAGCTATCGAAAGTTTGGCTTTCAAGAGAAAGATGGCAACAAGGCGCTTTGCAATCATTGCAATGTGGCAATAATATCCGCGGGAAGAAATACCTCCAACATGCAGAACAACATGGCATCCATTCGAAACAATGCTGTGTTTCTGATGCTTCCAGACGGAAGCTAAAGTTACGACCAGCACGGAAGGAAACTCTGGTGGTTAGAAGCTAGTTTTCTATCACTGGCTGAGCTTAATGTGGTTCCTAGTAAATCAGAAGCCATTTCTGGAAATGAACCAGTTTCCTTCTAGCCTGGGTGCCATTCCGAACTTAGTCCCGCCCACAAAGTTTGAGGTCGGGAAGTTCGGTCTGGAATTGCTCCATAGTAGCGCGAGTATGATTGCCCACCCTCTGGCGATCCAATCAAATTGTCAGGGCGGGCTTTATACGATGATGGACAGATGACCAACAGTAACGTAATCAACCACGTCACCAAAGCGCGCATGGGTGACAACAATAATGGCTGCCGCTGGAGAGTTTGGGTGAGTAGATTCTGCTATTAGGTCTGTTCTAGAAGATATCGACAGCAAATTAATTTTAAAAGAGGAACAGAGAAACGCGATCAAGGCTCATCTTCTTATTCTAGGCGTGCAACTGCACGCTTTGATTTTTGTTAACAACAACTATGCATCGCTTAACATACGTCACGCACTCCGTTGCTCTTATTGGTTGTAGGTCTATCCAATTGAGTGCAGAGGCATTTTTTTTCCTGGTTCGTTCGAAACACGCCCCATAATCACAGCTCTATGGAGCAGCATCAGACTCATTCTGACTAGAATTGAGTAGGACTACGTCAGGCTAGTTTCCTTCCTCTCTCTGGGGTAAATAAGGGAGTGTGCCTTCCTCGTTAACCGAGCCCTTTATTACTAGCATGTTTAGTTAGAACTACTGCTAGGTGGAATTCTTACATGATTCCAGCTGTTGCAATGGATGCAACCAAACATGCTACCAAGTTGCTCCGCAGCGAAAGAAAGGTGGCGCTCGTTTATTTAAATCAGGGGGAAATTAGTTTATTTCCCAAAATTGTTCAGTAAAGATTTTTCATTAAACGGAATGGAATCGTTTCGCAGAATCGATAAGGGAATCGGATCGTGAAAATCGTATCAATTCCAAACCGTAAAATGTTCGTTATTATTGAGCTGTTCTTTGTTACAACCTGCTTATTGTTATAAGCTGTTCATTCATGGAGACATGTTTATTCTGTTGGTGCTAAACGAGCTGCCATTCATCCATGGCCCGTCATCAGAGCTAATCTAAGACATTAACCAACCGAGTTCCTCACAGAAGCCCCGCCCACCTGGTAGGAGTGCTCTGATTGGACCTGCCAGGAGCTGCTGCAGGGGGAGGGGGCGGACTGGCTCAAAGTGCTGCAGTTGGGGTTGGGAGGAGAGGGAGGGGAGGGTGGGGGAGGAGAGGGAGGGGAGGTGCTAGGTGAGAAAGGGGCGGGGCCACATGGGGGAGCAGCAGGGGGAGACTCGTCCCTTTGGTTGATCTCGGAATAGTAAAAGTCTTCCTCGCTTCGAGAGCATCGTTCATGTTCACCACCATGGCTGAAACACAGAGGTCAAAGGTCACTCAATCAATCGTCAGCTGACTGAACGATGAAGATGATTCGACTTTAGTCCTGAAGGAAAAGAAGCAACTGAACCATCATTTCAGTCATTTTCTAGGCAGAGTGGTCGGTTGGCTTAACGGGACCAGAACCAGTTAGGGTCTCTGGTTCGATGCCAGACGATCCAGAACTCTCTGGTTGGGATCCAGTTTGCTACCTCTCCAGCTGTGATGTCACAACATTAAAAGAACTTCAGCAGGTGTCTCACCTAAGGTGTACCGTCCTGATGTGGCGTTTGATTCCCACCAGCGACGTCAGCACCTTGGCGCAGCTCGGCCACAGACACCTGTACGCCACCTTCAGCGAGTTCTGTGAGGGAAAACGGACCGGCACCGTCGGACCACCTCCATCTGTTCCGTCTCTCCGTGTTTAACAGAAAAACAACCTCACCCTGCGTTTTCTTGGTGCCGGTTCTTCAAAAAGAACCTGGTCCAGCTCCATGTCCAAGCCCTCATCAGTGGGCGTGGCCAACCTGCCGTTTGCTTCTATTGTCGGAGAGGAAGGGGCGGGGCTTCTTGGACCGCGGTCGACGCTCCAGTAGCCACTGCTGCAGCTGTCCGAGATGTCCATGGCGGCGAGGTCCATGGAAGGAGCTGAATGGGAGGAAGAATCGAGGGAAAACTGTCAGACTTCCATGAAATTTCCTTTTTTGTCATTGAGTTAAATGTTTTTATTGTTGAGACATTTCTTTTCCTGTTTTGTTTACCTGGGGTTTCTTTATGGACGGGGACCTGGGACGGGGGCGGAGGACTGCAGGACAGGCTGCTGAGGACCATGGCTGCCATCAGCTCATCCATGTCCACCTCCTGCTGAGCCGTGCGACTGCAGAGCAGCAGTGATGAGTGTGAGGATGTTTACTAGTGAGCGATCAGAAAACAAACAGGTGGGAGGAGCCTGACCTTCTGGGGACGTCGATGCAGGAGGAGATGGATCGGACAAAAGACGGAGACACCGAGGATGCAGACCGGTCTGCGGCGTCCGTCTGACAGTAACCTGCTCCGCCACACTGAAAGTACACCTGAGAGAGAAGGACGCATAGTGATTGGCTCATCTAGCTGTCAATCAAAACGTGTCTCCTCCTCGCCATCACCTTAGGGGAGTGGCAGCCTAGTTCTGAGGGTTCTGAGTTCAAGCCCCACTCCCACAGCCTGCCACTGGGTCCCTGAGCAAAGACCCTTAACCCCCAACTGCTCCCAGGGCGCCGCACCCTGGCAGCCAACTGCTCCATAGGGCGCCGCACCCTGGCAGCCAACTGCTCCATAGGGCGCCGCACCCTGGCAGCCAACTGCTCCCAGGGCGCCGCACCGTGGCAGCCAACTGCTCCCCGGGCACCGCACCCTGGCAGCCAACTGCTCCCCGGGCACCGCACCCTGGCAGCCAACTGCTCCCCGGGCACCGCACCCTGGCAGCCAACTGCTCCCCGGGCACCGCACCCTGGCAACCAACTGCTCCATAGGGCGCCGCACCCTGGCAGCCAACTGCTCCCAGGGCGCCGCACCCTGGCAGCCAACTGCTCCATAGGGCGCCGCGCCCTGGCAGCCAACTGCTCCATAGGGCGCCGCGCCCTGGCAGCCAACTGCTCCCAGGGCGCCGCACCCTGGCAGCCAACTGCTCCATAGGGCGCCGCACCCTGGCAGCCAACTGCTCCATAGGGCGCCGCACCCTGGCAGCCAACTGCTCCCAGGGCGCCGCACCCTGGCAGCCAACTGCTCCCCAGGGCGCCGCACCCTGGCAGCCAACTGCTCCCCGGGCGCCGCACCCTGGCAGCCAACTGCTCCATAGGGCGCCGCACCCTGGCAGCCAACTGCTCCCAGGGCGCCGCACCCTGGCAGCCAACTGCTCCCCAGGGCGCCGCACCCTGGCAGCCAACTGCTCCCCGGGCGCCGCACCCTGGCAGCCAACTGCTCCCAGGGCGCCGCACCCTGGCAGCCAACTGCTCCCCAGGGCGCCGCACCCTGGCAGCCAACTGCTCCCAGGGCGCCGCACCCTGGCAGCCAACTGCTCCCCGGGCACCGCACCCTGGCAGCCAACTGCTCCCAGGGCGCCGCACCCTGGCAGCCAACTGCTCCCCGGGCACCGCACCCTGGCAGCCAACTGCTCCCCGGGCGCCGCACCCTGGCAGCCAACTGCTCCCAGGGCGCCGCACCCTGGCAGCCAACTGCTCCCCAGGGCGCCGCACCCTGGCAGCCAACTGCTCCCAGGGCGCCGCACCCTGGCAGCCAACTGCTCCATAGGGCGCCGCACCCTGGCAGCCAACTGCTCCCCAGGGCGCCGCACCCTGGCAGCCAACTGCTCCATAGGGCGCCGCACCCTGGCAGCCAACTGCTCCCAGGGCGCCGCACCGTGGCAGCCAACTGCTCCCCGGGCACCGCACCCTGGCAGCCAACTGCTCCCCGGGCGCCGCACCCTGGCAACCAACTGCTCCCCGGGCGCCGCACCCTGGCAGCCAACTGCTCCCCGGGCACCGCACCCTGGCAGCCAACTGCTCCCCGGGCGCCGCACCCTGGCAGCCAACTGCTCCATAGGGCGCCGCACCCTGGCAGCCAACTGCTCCCCGGGCGCCGCACCCTGGCAGCCAACTGCTCCATAGGGCGCCGCACCCTGGCAGCCAACTGCTCCATAGGGCGCCGCACCCTGGCAGCCAACTGCTCCCAGGGCGCCGCACCCTGGCAGCCAACTGCTCCATAGGGCGCCGCACCCTGGCAGCCAACTGCTCCCAGGGCGCCGCACCCTGGCAGCCAACTGCTCCCCAGGGCGCCGCACCCTGGCAGCCAACTGCTCCCCGGGCGCCGCACCCTGGCAGCCAACTGCTCCCCAGGGCGCCGCACCCTGGCAGCCAACTGCTCCCAGGGCGCCGCACCCTGGCAGCCAACTGCTCCATAGGGCGCCGCACCCTGGCAGCCAACTGCTCCCCAGGGCGCCGCACCCTGGCAGCCAACTGCTCCCAGGGCGCCGCACCCTGGCAGCCAACTGCTCCATAGGGCGCCGCACCCTGGCAGCCAACTGCTCCCAGGGCGCCGCACCCTGGCAGCCAACTGCTCCCAGGGCGCCGCACCCTGGCAGCCAACTGCTCCCCAGGGCGCCGCACCCTGGCAGCCAACTGCTCCCCGGGCGCCGCACCCTGGCAGCCAACTGCTCCCCAGGGCGCCGCACCCTGGCAGCCAACTGCTCCCAGGGCGCCGCACCCTGGCAGCCAACTGCTCCCAGGGCGCCGCACCCTGGCAGCCAACTGCTCCATAGGGCGCCGCACCCTGGCAGCCAACTGCTCCCAGGGCGCCGCACCCTGGCAGCCAACTGCTCCCCAGGGCGCCGCACCCTGGCAGCCAACTGCTCCCCGGGCGCCGCACCCTGGCAGCCAACTGCTCCCAGGGCGCCGCACCCTGGCAGCCAACTGCTCCCCGGGCGCCGCACCCTGGCAGCCAACTGCTCCCAGGGCGCCGCACCCTGGCAGCCAACTGCTCCCCAGGGCGCCGCACCCTGGCAGCCAACTGCTCCCAGGGCACCGCACCCTGGCAGCCAACTGCTCCCAGGGCGCCGCACCCTGGCAGCCAACTGCTCCCAGGGCGCCGCACCCTGGCAGCCAACTGCTCCCCAGGGCGCCGCACCCTGGCAGCCAACTGCTCCCCGGGCGCCGCACCCTGGCAGCCAACTGCTCCATAGGGCGCCGCACCCTGGCAGCCAACTGCTCCCAGGGCGCCGCACCCTGGCAGCCAACTGCTCCATAGGGCGCCGCACCCTGGCAGCCAACTGCTCCCAGGGCGCCGCACCCTGGCAGCCAACTGCTCCCCAGGGCGCCGCACCCTGGCAGCCAACTGCTCCCCGGGCGCCGCACCCTGGCAGCCAACTGCTCCCAGGGCGCCGCACCCTGGCAGCCAACTGCTCCCCAGGGCGCCGCACCCTGGCAGCCAACTGCTCCCCGGGCGCCGCACCCTGGCAGCCAACTGCTCCCAGGGCGCCGCACCCTGGCAGCCAACTGCTCCATAGGGCGCCGCACCCTGGCAGCCAACTGCTCCCAGGGCGCCGCACCCTGGCAGCCAACTGCTCCCAGGGCGCCGCACCCTGGCAGCCAACTGCTCCCCGGGCGCCGCACCCTGGCAGCCAACTGCTCCCAGGGCGCCGCACCCTTGCAGCCAACTGCTCCCCAGGGCGCCGCACCCTGGCAGCCAACTGCTCCATAGGGCGCCGCACCCTGGCAGCCAACTGCTCCCAGGGCGCCGCACCCTGGCAGCCAACTGCTCCATAGGGCGCCGCACCCTGGCAGCCAACTGCTCCCAGGGCGCCGCACCCTGGCAGCCAACTGCTCCCCAGGGCGCCGCACCCTGGCAGCCAACTGCTCCCCGGGCGCCGCACCCTGGCAGCCAACTGCTCCATAGGGCGCCGCACCCTGGCAGCCAACTGCTCCCAGGGCGCCGCACCCTGGCAGCCAACTGCTCCATAGGGCGCCGCACCCTGGCAGCCAACTGCTCCCAGGGCGCCGCACCCTGGCAGCCAACTGCTCCATAGGGCGCCGCACCCTGGCAGCCAACTGCTCCCCAGGGCGCCGCACCCTGGCAGCCAACTGCTCCATAGGGCGCCGCACCCTGGCAGCCAACTGCTCCCAGGGCGCCGCACCGTGGCAGCCAACTGCTCCCCAGGGCGCCGCACCCTGGCAGCCAACTGCTCCATAGGGCGCCGCACCCTGGCAGCCAACTGCTCCCAGGGCGCCGCACCGTGGCAGCCAACTGCTCCCCGGGCACCGCACCCTGGCAGCCAACTGCTCCCCGGGCGCCGCACCCTGGCAACCAACTGCTCCCCGGGCGCCGCACCCTGGCAGCCAACTGCTCCCCGGGCACCGCACCCTGGCAGCCAACTGCTCCCCGGGCACCGCACCCTGGCAGCCAACTGCTCCCCGGGCGCCGCACCCTGGCAGCCAACTGCTCCATAGGGCGCCGCACCCTGGCAGCCAACTGCTCCCCGGGCGCCGCACCCTGGCAGCCAACTGCTCCATAGGGCGCCGCACCCTGGCAGCCAACTGCTCCATAGGGCGCCGCACCCTGGCAGCCAACTGCTCCCAGGGCGCCGCACCCTGGCAGCCAACTGCTCCATAGGGCGCCGCACCCTGGCAGCCAACTGCTCCATAGGGCGCCGCACCCTGGCAGCCAACTGCTCCCCAGGGCGCCGCACCCTGGCAGCCAACTGCTCCCCAGGGCGCCGCACCCTGGCAGCCAACTGCTCCCAGGGCGCCGCACCCTGGCAGCCAACTGCTCCATAGGGCGCCGCACCCTGGCAGCCAACTGCTCCCAGGGCGCCGCACCCTGGCAGCCAACTGCTCCCCAGGGCGCCGCACCCTGGCAGCCAACTGCTCCCCGGGCGCCGCACCCTGGCAGCCAACTGCTCCCCAGGGCGCCGCACCCTGGCAGCCAACTGCTCCCAGGGCGCCGCACCCTGGCAGCCAACTGCTCCCCAGGGCGCCGCACCCTGGCAGCCAACTGCTCCCCGGGCGCCGCACCCTGGCAGCCAACTGCTCCCAGGGCGCCGCACCCTGGCAGCCAACTGCTCCCCAGGGCGCCGCACCCTGGCAGCCAACTGCTCCCAGGGCGCCGCACCCTGGCAGCCAACTGCTCCCAGGGCGCCGCACCCTGGCAGCCAACTGCTCCATAGGGCGCCGCACCCTGGCAGCCAACTGCTCCCCAGGGCGCCGCACCCTGGCAGCCAACTGCTCCCCGGGCGCCGCACCCTGGCAGCCAACTGCTCCCAGGGCGCCGCACCCTGGCAGCCAACTGCTCCCCAGGGCGCCGCACCCTGGCAGCCAACTGCTCCATAGGGCGCCGCACCCTGGCAGCCAACTGCTCCCCAGGGCGCCGCACCCTGGCAGCCAACTGCTCCATAGGGCGCCGCACCCTGGCAGCCAACTGCTCCCCAGGGCGCCGCACCCTGGCAGCCAACTGCTCCCCAGGGCGCCGCACCCTGGCAGCCAACTGCTCCCAGGGCGCCGCACCCTGGCAGCCAACTGCTCCATAGGGCGCCGCACCCTGGCAGCCAACTGCTCCCAGGGCGCCGCACCCTGGCAGCCAACTGCTCCATAGGGCGCCGCACCCTGGCAGCCAACTGCTCCCAGGGCGCCGCACCCTGGCAGCCAACTGCTCCCCAGGGCGCCGCACCCTGGCAGCCAACTGCTCCCCGGGCGCCGCACCCTGGCAGCCAACTGCTCCCAGGGCGCCGCACCCTGGCAGCCAACTGCTCCCCAGGGCGCCGCACCCTGGCAGCCAACTGCTCCATAGGGCGCCGCACCCTGGCAGCCAACTGCTCCCAGGGCGCCGCACCCTGGCAGCCAACTGCTCCATAGGGCGCCGCACCCTGGCAGCCAACTGCTCCCAGGGCGCCGCACCCTGGCAGCCAACTGCTCCCCAGGGCGCCGCACCCTGGCAGCCAACTGCTCCCCGGGCGCCGCACCCTGGCAGCCAACTGCTCCCAGGGCGCCGCACCCTGGCAGCCAACTGCTCCCCAGGGCGCCGCACCCTGGCAGCCAACTGCTCCATAGGGCGCCGCACCCTGGCAGCCAACTGCTCCCAGGGCGCCGCACCCGGGCAGCCAACTGCTCCATAGGGCGCCGCACCCTGGCAGCCAACTGCTCCCAGGGCGCCGCACCCTGGCAGCCAACTGCTCCCCAGGGCGCCGCACCCTGGCAGCCAACTGCTCCCCGGGCGCCGCACCCTGGCAGCCAACTGCTCCATAGGGCGCCGCACCCTGGCAGCCAACTGCTCCCAGGGCGCCGCACCCTGGCAGCCAACTGCTCCCAGGGCGCCGCACCCTGGCAGCCAACTGCTCCATAGGGCGCCGCACCCTGGCAGCCAACTGCTCCCCAGGGCGCCGCACCCTGGCAGCCAACTGCTCCATAGGGCGCCGCACCCTGGCAGCCAACTGCTCCCAGGGCGCCGCACCGTGGCAGCCAACTGCTCCCCGGGCACCGCACCCTGGCAGCCAACTGCTCCCCGGGCGCCGCACCCTGGCAACCAACTGCTCCCCGGGCGCCGCACCCTGGCAGCCAACTGCTCCCCGGGCACCGCACCCTGGCAGCCAACTGCTCCCCGGGCACCGCACCCTGGCAGCCAACTGCTCCCCGGGCGCCGCACCCTGGCAGCCAACTGCTCCATAGGGCGCCGCACCCTGGCAGCCAACTGCTCCCCGGGCGCCGCACCCTGGCAGCCAACTGCTCCATAGGGCGCCGCACCCTGGCAGCCAACTGCTCCATAGGGCGCCGCACCCTGGCAGCCAACTGCTCCCAGGGCGCCGCACCCTGGCAGCCAACTGCTCCATAGGGCGCCGCACCCTGGCAGCCAACTGCTCCATAGGGCGCCGCACCCTGGCAGCCAACTGCTCCCCAGGGCGCCGCACCCTGGCAGCCAACTGCTCCCCGGGCGCCGCACCCTGGCAGCCAACTGCTCCCCAGGGCGCCGCACCCTGGCAGCCAACTGCTCCCAGGGCGCCGCACCCTGGCAGCCAACTGCTCCATAGGGCGCCGCACCCTGGCAGCCAACTGCTCCCAGGGCGCCGCACCCTGGCAGCCAACTGCTCCCCAGGGCGCCGCACCCTGGCAGCCAACTGCTCCCCGGGCGCCGCACCCTGGCAGCCAACTGCTGCCAGGGTGCGGCGCCCTATGGAGCAGTTGGCTCCCAGGGCGCCGCACCCTGGCAGCCAACTGCTCCCAGGGCGCCGCACCCTGGCAGCCAACTGCTCCCCAGGGCGCCGCACCCTGGCAGCCAACTGCTCCCCGGGCGCCGCACCCTGGCAGCCAACTGCTCCCAGGGCGCCGCACCCTGGCAGCCAACTGCTCCCCAGGGCGCCGCACCCTGGCAGCCAACTGCTCCCAGGGCGCCGCACCCTGGCAGCCAACTGCTCCCAGGGCGCCGCACCCTGGCAGCCAACTGCTCCATAGGGCGCCGCACCCTGGCAGCCAACTGCTCCCAGGGCGCCGCACCCTGGCAGCCAACTGCTCCCCAGGGCGCCGCACCCTGGCAGCCAACTGCTCCCCGGGCGCCGCACCCTGGCAGCCAACTGCTCCCAGGGCGCCGCACCCTGGCAGCCAACTGCTCCCCAGGGCGCCGCACCCTGGCAGCCAACTGCTCCCAGGGCGCCGCACCCTGGCAGCCAACTGCTCCATAGGGCGCCGCACCCTGGCAGCCAACTGCTCCATAGGGCGCCGCACCCTGGCAGCCAACTGCTCCCCAGGGCGCCGCACCCTGGCAGCCAACTGCTCCATAGGGCGCCGCACCCTGGCAGCCAACTGCTCCCCAGGGCGCCGCACCCTGGCAGCCAACTGCTCCCCAGGGCGCCGCACCCTGGCAGCCAACTGCTCCCCAGGGCGCCGCACCCTGGCAGCCAACTGCTCCCAGGGCGCCGCACCCTGGCAGCCAACTGCTCCCAGGGCGCCGCACCCTGGCAGCCAACTGCTCCCAGGGCGCCGCACCCTGGCAGCCAACTGCTCCCAGGGCGCCGCACCCTGGCAGCCAACTGCTCCCAGGGCGCCGCACCCTGGCAGCCAACTGCTCCCTGGTCGCCGCACCCTCAGATAGAGAACCTTACTGGGTCTCTAAAGGTTCCTAGAAGCACAGGCAGGAACCTTCTGCAGAACCGCGAACCTTTGGTCACAGAAAAGGTTGCTGGTTCCTTCTCTCACCTTCAGATCGTTGTGACCTCTGACTCTGCCAATGCCTTGTTGTCCTGCCACTGTTGCCATAGCGATGCTGGTCCTGTTCGCCTCCGGGCAGGGCGGGCCCACCAGCGCTCCTAAAGGCGAGCGTTTTCCCAGACGGGTGTTGGGCATCATGTGGGCAGGGGAGACGCGGCAGCAGCTGTACTCTCTTCATTAAACTCTGACGGCCTTTCAGGTTGTTCCCACTCTGAGAAATAAAGCGACACATGAACTCACATCACGTTTAAAGACCTGGGACTAAGTTTTAGACCAAAACACCTAAAGATATTACAGGCCTGAAAAAATATAAACCTTTCTACAGTTTTCCAAACCCTACTGACACAAAGAGAGCATCTGGAGCCCTCAGGACAGGAAGCTTCGACCATATAAGGATGCATTCATGTTAAGGACAGCAGAGTTTAGCTTTCTGTTGCTTTAAACTGACAAAAAAAAGACTTTCCAACAGAAAATTTAAAAAAAGAAAAAAACAACTTTGTTATTTTATTCCAAATGGATTATATCTATTCTATTTTAATAAAAATGATTCTCATTTAATTGGCAGTTCATGTTATTAAACTGCTTAAATTAGGGACAAATGTAGACATTTAAAAATGTTTTACCTTTAGATCAGTTTTTACAGTGTATAAAAACTGCCTGATATCTGCAGGTCAAATCCAGTCGATCTCTCCCAGGTGTTTCTTCTACATGTTCTCCTGCGATGATCGGCTCCAAACGTCTTCGTTTTCCCCTCGCCGTCTGAATCAAACGACAGCGATTAAATTCACCCACAGTTGGACCCGTGATTTTACCACCGAAACATTTTTCAAACCGTTATCCTGGTCAGAGAGAGATGCTTCTCTAGAGGTCTTTGTTCGTTTTAAGTCATGCAGCAACCAAATGCGAGGTCGTTTAATTAATCACTCAGCTCTTCTCTGATTGGCTGGTTTATGATTCAGGCTCTGTAACCTGAAATAAAGCGGTTTAAGTCCGATCTTCTGTGCTTTGACTTTTAAAAGCTTAATAGATATAACCTATGTTTCTGCCTGACCTGAAAGGCAGTGGCGCCACCAGGGGGCCACTATGTGCAATGCACTGCCCCCCCCCCACTGGCCAGTGTAAATTGTAGCAGCATCAGTTTAGTGTTTCATCCCATTCTGTACAGCCAGCCAGGTTCTACTGAAGTGTTCATGCTTTCTACAGGCAGGTTTAACACCATAGTAGATTCAAACCCTGAAGTTATGGCTTTTAGTTTCAAAATTTTTAGTGGCCCCATCTGCCCCCACATGAAACATTTCTGTAGGCGCCACTGCTGAAAGGTGTGGAGCCTGGGGCTGCTGGGCCGCTGACTGGACCGGAGCTCAGCAGAGAGCCATGAGCCACCCGGAGGAGGGGGGCCGGGGGCCGGTAAGGCAGGCGGGGGGAAGCAAGGGGCCGCCGGTGTCCAGGCTACCATCACTGGGTCGGGTTCTGTCGCTCCGTCCCTTGCTGGCTCCCTGCCCCCGTCCGCCAGGGTTCCCAGACCGGCCCCGGAGCCGACGGCTCGGTTCTGCTGCGCTGTAGGCGACCAAAATCCCGGATGATTTTGAAATCGGGACATTTTTTAGGTGTGAAAAGTAGGACATGTCCTGGAAAAAGAGGCCGTCTGGTCCCCCTACCATGTCAACAATCTGATGTTTCAGTGAGTGAGTGCTTGTTGCTATGATGCGTCTTTGCTCAGCAGCTTGGCTCGTTGTAAACCAACCAATCAGAGCACAGCTCATCTAAATATTCATGATTAAACCATAAAAGGAAGAAAACCTGTGGTTTCATTCTAGGGCTTTTAACCAGGCTGCATTAGGGCTCATAGAACAGCTAATATGCCATTTTCAGCCCAACCAATGTTACACGCCCTATTAGAGACCTGAAGGACCAGATACCCTATAGAATCATTCTATCACCCTATTAGAGACCTGAAGGACCAGATACCCTATAGAATCATTCTATCACCCTATTAGAGACCTGAAGGACCAGATACCCTATAGAATCATTCTATCACCCTATTAGAGACCTGAAGGACCAGATACCCTATAGAATCATTCTATCACCCTATTAGAGACCTGAAGGACCAGATACCCTATAGAATCATTCTATCACCCTATTAGAGACCTGAAGGACCAGATACCCTATAGAATCATTCTATCACCCTATTAGAGACCTGAAGGACCAGATACCCTATAGAATCATTCTATCACCCTATTAGAGACCTGAAGGACCAGATACCCTATAGAATCATTCTATCACCCTATTAGAGACCAAAAGGACCAGATACCCTATAGAATCATTCTATCACCCTATTAGAGACCAAAAGGACCAGATACCCTATAGAATCATTCTATCACCCTATTAGAGACCTGGAGGACCAGATACCCTATAGAATCTTTCTATCACCCTATTAGAGACCTGAAGGACCAGATACCCTATAGAATCATTCTATCACCCTATTAAGAGACCTGAAGGACCAGATACCCTATAGAATCATTCTATCACCCTATTAGAGACCTGAAGGACCAGATACCCTATAGAATCATTCTATCACCCTATTAGAGACCTGAAGGACCAGATACCCTATAGAATCATTCTATCACCCTATTAGAGACCTGAAGGACCAGATACCCTATAGAATCATTCTATCACCCTATTAGAGACCTGAAGGACCAGATACCCTATAGAATCATTCTATCACCCTATTAGAGACCTGAAGGACCAGATACCCTATAGAATCATTCTATCACCCTATTAGAGACCTGAAGGACCAGATACCCTATAGAATCATTCTATCACCCTATTAGAGACCTGAAGGACCAGATACCCTATAGAATCATTCTATCACCCTATTAGAGACCTGAAGGACCAGATACCCTATAGAATCATTCTATCACCCTATTAGAGACCTGAAGGACCAGATACCCTATAGAATCATTCTATCACCCTATTAGAGACCAAAAGGACCAGATACCCTATATAATCATTCTATCACCCTATTAGAGACCTGGAGGACCAGATACCCTATAGAATCATTCTATCACCCTATTAGAGACCCGGAGGACCAGATACCCTATAGAATCATTCTATCACCCTATTAGAGACCTGAAGGACCAGATACCCTATAGAATCATTCTATCACCCTATTAGAGACCTGAAGGACCAGATACCCTATAGAATCATTCTATCACCCTATTAGAGACCTGAAGGACAAGATACCCTATAGAATCATTCTATTACCCTATTAGAGACCTGAAGGACCAGATACCCTATAGAATCATTCTATCACCCTATTAGAGACCTGAAGGACCAGATACCCTATAGAATCATTCTATCACCCTATTAGAGACCTGAAGGACCAGATACCCTATAGAATCATTCTATCACCCTATTAGAGACCTGAAGGACCAGATACCCTATAGAATCATTCTATCACCCTATTAGAGACCTGGAGGACCAGATACCCTATAGAATCATTCTATCACCCTATTAGAGACCTGAAGGACCAGATACCCTATAGAATCATTCTATCACCCTATTAGAGACCTGAAGGACCAGATACCCTATAGAATCATTCTATCACCCTATTAGAGACCTGAAGGACCAGATACCCTATAGAATCATTCTATCACCCTATTAGAGACCTGAAGGACCAGATACCCTATAGAATCATTCTATCACCCTATTAGAGACCTGAAGGACCAGATACCCTATAGAATCATTCTATCACCCTATTAGAGACCTGAAGGACCAGATACCCTATAGAATCATTCTATCACCCTGTTAGAGACCTGAAGGACCAGATACCCTATAGAATCATTCTATCACCCTATTAGAGACCTGAAGGACCAGATACCCTATAGAATCATTCTATCACCCTATTAGAGACCTGAAGGACCAGATACCCTATAGAATCATTCTATCACCCTATTAGAGACCTGAAGGACCAGATACCCTATAGAATCATTCTATCACCCTATTAGAGACCTGAAGGACCAGATACCCTATAGAATCATTCTATCACCCTATTAGAGACCTGAAGGACCAGATACCCTATAGAATCATTCTATCACCACTTTTATTATATGAATAAAGATATTTTCTCCCTCAAAGAGGAAGTTCATGTTTAATCTTCAGGTAAAAAAACTGCTACATGATAAAGACCTTGACTCCGGTTCACTGCTGAAATGTTTCTGGGTTAAATCTCTGGTGTTTCTAGGGATCGTTCCTCCAGAACTTTCTAGAACCTTTTTTTTTTTTACTTGCTCGGCTTTTTCCTTTTTGGACTCCCAAAGCGAGCTCTTAGATCTCCACCCACTGCCATGATGAAAACCATGAAATAAGCCTCAACAAAGGTTGGAGGAGACCATTTCTCTCCATCCACACAGAGACTGATAACTGATCACTATTGGAATAAAGCCAATAGTGATCAACAAAGACCCCGTGAAACCTGGAGTCCAAACATCAATCCAGAACTTTCTGTGGGGATTAATGCTGGTTATGTTTAGCATTCTTCTCTACGGAGCTCCACCTTCCTACCAGGGCCGGATTCATGGTGGAGCTTTTAGATCCAGTATAGGAGGCCGGTTTGTTGGATCTCCACCTGCACTGAGGCACCATTTCTGCTAACCTCCTTCTATAATAGAGCCTCTCTATGACTAATGTCTGCGTAAATTCTCAGTCATGAGGTTGATGGCAACTACAAAACCGGTTTGAACCGGAAGGCAAAGGAGAGGCTAATTGATTGGCTTCTAATGTGCTCAGGAGGATGGACCTCCATGCTGCTACATCAGCGCTCCAACTACTGATGGCTCTGCTGGAGCCACAGAACTGACAAAGACCCTGGATTGGTGCCCAAACTCCCCCAAAAAACCGACCCAACATCCATTTTCCTTCCAGTTTTATCCTGTTTTATGGTTTCAGTGACTAATCTGACTCAATGTCGGCTGTCGGCTGTCTTATTGCTCCTCATGCAAACACCTTCAGCTCGCCATCTTTCTCTCTGACATCCTCTCATCAGCCTTTCCTTCAGGCCTGGAAATGAAAATCACTGCATGCAGGAACTGACTGGAAGAGGAAACAGGAGCAGTTTGGGATCTTTCACATCATCCATGTTATTTTTGCACCATGTTTTTCTCCCAAGCTGTTCACATTTGATCACTGCTGGCCTTTAAGCTGCTGCTCATTCACCATCAGTGGTCCAACACTCCTGAACCTACAGATGGTCTCCTTACCAGGCTTCTGCTGATGAGGTGTTTGGGATGAGGATCTCCTGCTTCGGAATGTCGTCTGTTGGGAGAAGCCAGGAAGAAGCCAAAGCTAGTTAACCTGACCTCCTCTCTGAGGAGAAGCTCCTCCAGGTTCTCCGCTCACTCAGGCTTCCAGATTCAGGCTCTGTACTCTACATTCAGGCTGCTTTCCTGGAGCGTGAAGAAAAAGAAACTTCTGTTTCCTTCTGCTGGTTCCAGCTCAAACCAACCAACCATCAGTAAACGTTCCTAATCCAGGCGTTGAAGATCAACTGACGACACAACCTGACTGAATTCTCCTGCAACCAGAAGCTCCTCGGAACATCCATCAATCCGAACAGAACAGGACAGAACCAAATAAGCATCAGAACACACACCTCCACCTGCAGCTGCCAGCCATTCACAGCCTTGCAGCTCTCCAAAATAAGAGCCTGACATTAAAGGGGGGGAAAAAACAACAGCACCAACTGTAGCTTTGTTAACTCTTCCTCTGCAGGCAGAAGTTTGTTTTTTTCTGCACAAGCCAAATAAATAAAAACAGCAGGAAAAGAAGCAAAGAGAAACTGAGTCTGTTTGATTTGGAGCAGAAGAAGCAGAGAACCTACCTGCAGAACCTGGAGAACAAACAGGAGCTGCTGCAGCTTCAGGACTCCTCTGCTGCTCACTGAGACACACACTGACTCTATGTGTGTGAGTGTGTGTGTATGTTGGGGGGGGATAATGGTAACCACCAGAACCCGGACCGGATCAAACTGGACTGGAACAAAGCCAGCCTGCTATGGGAGGAAGAGTGGAAACAGCTGCAGACAGTCAGAGGATCTGAAGGTATGAACTTCTGTTACCATGGTAACAGCATGGATCATCATTTATTTCTCATTTATGACAATAAAGTTTGTTTTTCAAACTGCAGAACAGAATTCTGGACGATCACTGCTCCTGATTCCGGGTTCTGATCCGGTTCTGGTTTTCCCGCCAGTCCACGGTGATTTTTCCTACCGTGTAGTAAACAAGAGAAGCACGTGACACGCAGCCGGACGCTGATTGGAGCTGAGCTTCCATGGAGCCTTTGGAGCTCTAAGTTCAGGACTCAAGAGTCAGAAGCAGAAATAAATAAACTGCAGAGCTTCAAAAACCCAGAAATGTTCCTGGAAGGAAGAATTTAGGAAAACCTGCAGGGAGCAGCAGGAATGAGGAAAGAGAGCAGGAATGATGGAATAAAGCAGGAATGATGGGAGAGAAAAGAGCAGAGCAGGAAAGTTTCATGGACGCTCTGCAGACCTCCTCTTCCGTCGCTCCTCGAGTGTGCGCGTGCCTTTGTTAATGTGCGCGCGCCCTTCCCCCACGCGCCGCTACGCAGCGTTCGTGAGCTACGTGCAGAGTGTGAGGAGCAGTTTTTTTCTCCATCCTGGCTCATGCAGCCTAACTTCTGCTCTCTGAGTGAGCGGCTCAGAGGATCCAGCTGCTGGGTCCATAAGGACCAGAACCAGTTTCCCTCCATGTTTCCTTCAGAGCTTCAGATAAAAGGAGAAACTTTGGAGATATTTGGAGATAGGAACCTGCTCAGGGTGGATTCGCTCTGATCTTTGGACCTTTCTAGGTTACTGGGTCAAACATGGAGATGATTTCATTAAATTAGTTTGGACTGAGCAGGACTCACTGTGGGACTGATGGACAGATGGACGTCCTGAGGAACCTTCAGAGCTCCTATAGTAACACAGAACCTCCTCCTTGGTTTGATTTGGATCCAGTTCAAGTTTTATTTTTTCCCCTGAAATTTTACTGGTTCTTACTGAAACATTGTCCTTTATTTTATTTTCAATTTATTCTTATTCAGACTCGTTTCCATCTGTTTGGTCTTTAGGCAGAATGGAGATGTTGATCCGATTATTGCCTCTATTTTTTATTTCTCACTTAGATCCAGAAACATCCATAGTGGTTTAACTGGTCTCTCTAAATTAATGCATTCTATAGTGCTAATTCAGAACAATCATCATCTTTAGTGGTTTTACAGACAGGATTCAGAGGGATTGCTTCAAGGTTTCTATCAAAGGAAAACCAGATGATGGGCTGAGTTCTACCTGGACCGTCCATGAAAATAAGGAGGCTGTAGAGTTTGGTCTATGGATCCAAACAGGTCCAGCCTTCTCCGGCTTTCACCACCTGTACGTTCTGTTGCCTAGCAACCATGACAGTGACACAGCAAGAAGGCAGAGAACGGATACAGGACTTGGCATTATTGTTCTGGGTGCTAATAACATTTTCAGCAGCAGTACGGTCATCGTAAATATCCGATTTATCGTCCCCATTTACACAGGAACAGATAAAAACCATTTAATAAAACCAAACATTACCCACCACATATCTGTATCAATAACCATTAAAACAACTATTTTCACATACTTGGATTATATTAAAGTTGTAGGGAAATTCATATTTAAATGTCAAATCATTCTGGTTTCTAAGGCACAATCTCCATAGTGCTACTTGGTTGCCATGGCGGCGCAGATCATGGGGGCTCCTTTTCCCTCCATTAAAGACATTTCATCTCCCGAGCCCGTGACATCATCAATGACCCCTCACCCCCCCACCATGGACTGTTCTCCCTGCTGCCCT
Source organism: Cyprinodon tularosa (assembly GCF_016077235.1). NCBI lineage: Eukaryota > Metazoa > Chordata > Actinopteri > Cyprinodontiformes > Cyprinodontidae > Cyprinodon > Cyprinodon tularosa. The sequence goes on along the minus strand of NW_024038016.1, from coordinate 35,874 downwards.
CTGGGAAGAGGCTTCCCAGCATTCAATGCAGGACCAGCAGGTTCTGCAGCAGCTTCTTCCCCACCGCCAGAATGTAGAATGGTTTATTGCATTTTATTATTATATTTATGATATTTTATCATTATTTATATATATATATATATATATATATATATATATACATATTAAAAAAAATTGTTAGAACTGTAAATTTACAGCCATATTTACTTTTTTCAAGGCTGCACTTTTTAAAATGAGCTGTTTCCAAACAAAATTTCAAATTTAGACAAATAAAATCTGTCTAAAGTCTAAAAGTGGTCCCAGTGGAACATTTGCTAACTGGTTAGCATGATGATTCCCACAAACCGGCCACAACCAAACCTGCTTACGAACCTTCCACCATAACAACCCCCCCCACCCCGCCCCCACCGGACTTCCAGTATTCACTGCTGTTCGGAGCAGCCTGCTTGCTTGGACTTGCAATGAATCATGGGATACCCAAGGCTACGTGGGACACAGACCCGTCGGTTAAAACGGGTAAAAAGAAGGATTTATTTATCAGCTGCATATCGAGGTGTCTTCCATTTCAAACAGGCCTCCAATCCATGCTATGACGTAATGGTCCGACGATTCTGGCCTTTGGAGGACGAAGACCTTGAATTCCAACTCAGCAGTTGACTTCCACCTGGCTGAGGCGACAGTGGAGAGGAAAACTCTCGTGTAACAGGAAGAGACCTGCAGCAGAACCAGGCTCAGTGTGAGCTGCTTTTTGCAGAGAGGAATTCCATGATGTCTGCATGTGCATCAGAGTGAGGACCAGTTTAATGACTTCACCATCAGAGTGAGGACCAGTTTAATGACTTCACCATCAGAGTGAGGACCAGTTTAATGACTTCACCATCAGAGTGAGGACCAGTTTAATGACTTCACCATCAGAGTGAGGACCAGTTTACACCATCAGAGTGAGGACCAGTTTAATGACTTCACCATCAGAGTGAGGACCAGTTTACACCATCAGAGTGAGGACCAGTTTAATGACTTCACCATCAGAGTGAGGACCAGTTTAATGACTTCACCATCAGAGTGAGGACCAGTTTAATGACTTCACCATCAGAGTGAGGACCAGTTTAATGACTTCACCGTCAGAGTGAGGACCAGTTTAATGACTTCACCATCAGAGTGAGGACCAGTTTAATGACTTCACCATCAGAGTGAGGACCAGTTTAATGACTTCACCATCAGAGTGAGGACCAGTTTAATGACTTCACCGTCAGAGTGAGGACCAGTTTAATGACTTCACCATCAGAGTGAGGACCAGTTTAATGACTTCACCATCAGAGTGAGGACCAGTTTAATGACTTCACCGTCAGAGTGAGGACCAGTTTAATGACTTCACCATCAGAGTGAGGACCAGTTTAATGACTTCACCATCAGAGTGAGGACCAGTTTAATGACTTCACCATCAGAGTGAGGACCAGTTTAATGACTTCACCATCAGAGTGAGGACCAGTTTAATGACTTCACCATCAGAGTGAGGACCAGTTTAATGACTTCACCATCAGAGTGAGGACCAGTTTAATGACTTTACCATCAGAGTGAGGACCAGTTTAATGACTTCACCATCAGAGTGAGGACCAGTTTAATGACTTCACCATCAGAGTGAGGACCAGTTTAATGACTTCACCATCAGAGTGAGGACCAGTTTAATGACTTCACCATCAGAGTGAGGACCAGTTTAATGACTTCACCGTCAGAGTGAGGACCAGTTTAATGACTTCACCATCAGAGTGAGGACCAGTTTAATGACTTCACCGTCAGAGTGAGGACCAGTTTAATGACTTCACCGTCAGAGTGAGGACCAGTTTAATGACTTCACCATCAGAGTGAGGACCAGTTTAATGACTTCACCAGTCAGAGTGAGGACCAGTTTAATGACTTCACCATCAGAGTGAGGACCAGTTTAATGACTTCACCATCAGAGTGAGGACCAGTTTAATGACTTCACCATCAGAGTGAGGACCAGTTTAATGACTTCACCATCAGAGTGAGGACCAGTTTAATGACTTCACCATCAGAGTGAGGACCAGTTTAATGACTTCACCATCAGAGTGAGGACCAGTTTAATGACTTCACCATCAGAGTGAGGACCAGTTTAATGACTTCACCATCAGAGTGAGGACCAGTTTAATGACTTCACCATCAGAGTGAGGACCAGTTTAATGACTTCACCATCAGAGTGAGGACCAGTTTAATGACTTCACCATCAGAGTGAGGACCAGTTTAATGACTTCACCATCAGAGTGAGGACCAGTTTAATGACTTCACCATCAGAGTGAGGACCAGTTTAATGACTTCACCGTCAGAGTGAGGACCAGTTTAATGACTTCACCATCAGAGTGAGGACCAGTTTAATGACTTCACCATCAGAGTGAGGACCAGTTTAATGACTTCACCATCAGAGTGAGGACCAGTTTAATGACTTCACCATCAGAGTGAGGACCAGTTTAATGACTTCACCATCAGAGTGAGGACCAGTTTAATGACTTCACCATCAGAGTGAGGACCAGTTTAATGACTTCACCATCAGAGTGAGGACCAGTTTAATGACTTCACCATCAGAGTGAGGACCAGTTTAATGACTTCACCATCAGAGTGAGGACCAGTTTAATGACTTCACCATCAGAGTGAGGACCAGTTTAATGACTTCACCATCAGAGTGAGGACCAGTTTAATGACTTCACCATCAGAGTGAGGACCAGTTTAATGACTTCACCGTCAGAGTGAGGACCAGTTTAATGACTTCACCATCAGAGTGAGGACCAGTTTAATGACTTCACCATCAGAGTGAGGACCAGTTTAATGACTTCACCATCAGAGTGAGGACCAGTTTAATGACTTCACCATCAGAGTGAGGACCAGTTTAATGACTTCACCATCAGAGTGAGGACCAGTTTAATGACTTCACCGTCAGAGTGAGGACCAGTTTAATGACTTCACCATCAGAGTGAGGACCAGTTTAATGACTTCACCATCAGAGTGAGGACCAGTTTAATGACTTCACCATCAGAGTGAGGACCAGTTTAATGACTTCACCATCAGAGTGAGGACCAGTTTAATGACTTCACCATCAGAGTGAGGACCAGTTTAATGACTTCACCATCAGAGTGAGGACCAGTTTAATGACTTCACCATCAGAGTGAGGACCAGTTTAATGACTTCACCATCAGAGTGAGGACCAGTTTAATGACTTCACCATCAGAGTGAGGACCAGTTTAATGACTTCACCATCAGAGTGAGGACCAGTTTAATGACTTCACCATCAGAGTGAGGACCAGTTTAATGACTTCACCATCAGAGTGAGGACCAGTTTAATGACTTCACCATCAGAGTGAGGACCAGTTTAATGACTTCACCGTCAGAGTGAGGACCAGTTTTAATGACTTCACCATCAGAGTGAGGACCAGTTTAATGACTTCACCATCAGAGTGAGGACCAGTTTAATGACTTCACCATCAGAGTGAGGACCAGTTTAATGACTTCACCATCAGAGTGAGGACCAGTTTAATGACTTCACCATCAGAGTGAGGACCAGTTTAATGACTTCACCATCAGAGTGAGGACCAGTTTAATGACTTCACCATCAGAGTGAGGACCAGTTTAATGACTTCACCATCAGAGTGAGGACCAGTTTAATGACTTCACCGTCAGAGTGAGGACCAGTTTAATGACTTCACCGTCAGAGTGAGGACCAGTTTAATGACTTCACCATCAGAGTGAGGACCAGTTTAATGACTTCACCATCAGAGTGAGGACCAGTTTAATGACTTCACCGTCAGAGTGAGGACCAGTTTAATGACTTCACCATCAGAGTGGAGGACCAGTTTAATGACTTCACCGTCAGAGTGAGGACCAGTTTAATGACTTCACCGTCAGAGTGAGGACCAGTTTAATGACTTCACCATCAGAGTGAGGACCAGTTTAATGACTTCACCATCAGAGTGAGGACCAGTTTAATGACTTCACCATCAGAGTGAGGACCAGTTTAATGACTTCACCATCAGAGTGAGGACCAGTTTAATGACTTCACCATCAGAGTGAGGACCAGTTTAATGACTTCACCATCAGAGTGAGGACCAGTTTAATGACTTCACCATCAGAGTGAGGACCAGTTTAATGACTTCACCATCAGAGTGAGGACCAGTTTAATGACTTCACCATCAGAGTGAGGACCAGTTTAATGACTTCACCATCAGAGTGAGGACCAGTTTACACCATCAGAGTGAGGACCAGTTTAATGACTTCACCATCAGAGTGAGGACCAGTTTAATGACTTCACCATCAGAGTGAGGACCAGTTTAATGACTTCACCGTCAGAGTGAGGACCAGTTTAATGACTTCACCATCAGAGTGAGGACCAGTTTAATGACTTCACCATCAGAGTGAGGACCAGTTTAATGACTTCACCATCAGTGTGAGGACCAGTTTAATGACTTCACCATCAGAGTGAGGACCAGTTTAATGACTTCACCATCAGAGTGAGGACCAGTTTAATGACTTCACCATCAGAGTGAGGACCAGTTTAATGACTTCACCATCAGAGTGAGGACCAATTTAATGACTTCACCGTCAGAGTGAGGACCAGTTTAATGACTTCACCGTCAGAGTGAGGACCAGTTTAATGACTTCACCATCAGAGTGAGGACCAGTTTAATGACTTCACCGTCAGAGTGAGGACCAGTTTAATGACTTCACCGTCAGAGTGAGGACCAGTTTAATGACTTCACCATCAGAGTGAGGACCAGTTTAATGACTTCACCATCAGAGTGAGGACCAGTTTAATGACTTCACCATCAGAGTGAGGACCAGTTTAATGACTTCACCGTCAGAGTGAGGACCAGTTTAATGACTTCACCATCAGAGTGAGGACCAGTTTAATGACTTCACCGTCAGAGTGAGGACCAGTTTAATGACTTCACCGTCAGAGTGAGGACCAGTTTAATGACTTCACCATCAGAGTGAGGACCAGTTTAATGACTTCACCATCAGAGTGAGGACCAGTTTAATGACTTCACCGTCAGAGTGAGGACCAGTTTAATGACTTCACCGTCAGAGTGAGGACCAGTTTAATGACTTCACCATCAGAGTGAGGACCAGTTTAATGACTTCACCGTCAGAGTGAGGACCAGTTTAATGACTTCACCATCAGAGTGAGGACCAGTTTAATGACTTCACCATCAGAGTGAGGACCAGTTTAATGACTTCACCATCAGAGTGAGGACCAGTTTAATGACTTCACCATCAGAGTGAGGACCAGTTTAATGACTTCACCATCAGAGTGAGGACCAGTTTAATGACTTCACCGTCAGAGTGAGGACCAGTTTAATGACTTCACCATCAGAGTGAGGACCAGTTTAATGACTTCACCATCAGAGTGAGGACCAGTTTAATGACTTCACCATCAGAGTGAGGACCAGTTTAATGACTTCACCATCAGAGTGAGGACCAGTTTAATGACTTCACCATCAGAGTGAGGACCAGTTTAATGACTTCACCATCAGAGTAAGGACCAGTTTAATGACTTCACCATCAGAGTGAGGACCAGTTTAATGACTTCACCATCAGAGTGAGGACCAGTTTAATGACTTCACCGTCAGAGTGAGGACGATTCATTTCCTATTTGTAGGTTTAGGACGGCGGTGTGAATAGAGTTCAGGTTAGGGTTTGGTATGCACTGATTCGGTTTAGAGTTATTGTTAAAGTCAGAGCAATGAAAGGATGAAATGACTGAAAATCAATGTTAGTCGATGCATAGTCCTCATACATATAGCAAAATGATAAAATGTGTGTACCATGCCTCTCCACTGCAAAACTGGGAGTGAAAATAAGTGAAAACTTCCTAAAATAATTGTGTTTCCACTTACTGAGAGCAGATAAATATTAATGGAATTAATATATTTGCCCTTAAAATATTATGTTTAATACTATTCTCCTAAAATAAGAAACTAGATTTGTTTTCTTATTTTAAACATCAACGATCTTATTCCAATGGTAAATTGTCTTTGTTAACTAATAAAAGTTTTTGCAGCGACGCCCCCTGTAGGCAGCAGGCGCTCAGTGACCGGCTATAAGGTATAGAAACCGTCTGAACGTTTGGAGCCTCCGTGCTCAGCGGATTGGGCTCCTCAGGTTCTGCTGTTTGTTCCGTTTGTTCCAGAGTTTCCTGCCTGAGTTTCAGCCGAGCTGCTTTTGTTTTGTTCGTCCATCTGGAGGACGAAGCGGACCTGGACCTGGACCTGGACCTGGACCTGGACCCGGCCTAGAAGCTGCAGCTGGACGTGCTCACTGACTCGTTTCACAGCTGAACTCTGAACCAACCTCTGACTCAGCAGGAAGTTCTGGTGGCATCACTCCTTCTGTGGGAGGCGACCGGTGGGGGGGGGTTAATTATTCAGACCATAGAAAGGGAATCTGACAGGAGATCAGAACCAGCTAAATGGGTCTTTATACCCTTCAGAATAAAAGTCTTCAGAGGTCGATCAGAAATAAAATATAAAAAAACTCTGATCCGATCTAAAGTTGGTCAACCTGATTGGAGCGGACATGTTTCAGTCATGTGGACCTGGCTATGGACCTGGAAATGGACCTTTAATTGGACTTGGAAAAGGGACCTTTAATTGGACCTGGAAAAGGTTCTGGGATCAGAGGCACTGACCCACCATCAGTTTCCCAACAGGCTGCGTTTGCGATCAGTCAGAATCCATCAGAACCTGTTTAACCCTTTATAGGGAACTCAGTGAAATACTTTGAAAATCCAGATTTTAGCCAATAGTGTTACTGGAATCCAGGACCAGACCTTATTACCTTTGGAACATTCAAAAATATGGATATCTTTCATGGCAAAAATGAATGTCAAAAAATGAATTAATTTCATTGTAATAACAAGAAACACCAACTTGCCCGAATATATTAAGAAAAATAACAAAAGTTCTTCTATAAGAAAAACACTCTGAGAGAGAAAGAAACACATTATTTTTGGTTCAACATAACCTTAGAGCCATTAATGGTGATAATTGTTAACGAGGCTTTTTAACTTTAATTTTGAACTTTTCAATTAGCCTACCGGTATTACCTTTTTTTTTCTTGATTTATTCTTTTTCAATTTAATTTCTAGTAGATAATCTATCAATCAAGGGATCATCTAATTGGTCTAATGTCAAAATCAGATGTGCAGCCATGTAGCAGGATCTATGCTGAATATCTGGATATAGATCTGTGCTTCTAGACCTCACTGAGTGATGGGTGGGGGTGGGGGGGGGACTCCATTACTAAGGGGGCTGCAAGTGATCAAAAACGCTAACTTGCCCTACAAAGGGTTAAAAACACGCAGTAAGCCGGGCTTACACTGTACGACTTTTGGCCCTTTTCGGGACGATTTTTCCGATCAGGTCGACTGTCAGCCTGATGGTGCGTGGTGTAGTGACCACGGGGTAACGAGGGATGATCAGCCTCTAACGACCACCCCCCCATCAGGAATCTTAAGGTCAGGAGAAAATCAAACGTATGAAAATCAGTCGGCCGTCTTAAGGTGGTCGTGGGCAAATGGCTCAGTGGGCAAACAAGGATTCTTCTTCTTCTTCCTCTCAGATGAAAACACAGAAGCCCTTTTTAGGCTTTCAGCTCTAAATTACCCAAATATCCAAGGCAGCAGGTTTCACTCTGGTTAGCTTCATGTTCCTCTGCTACGCGTTTGGCTTCCGGCTTTCATTTGGATTCTGCATCAGAGCGTCGGGTCGCACAGTGTGACATCATGCATCGTGAGCTGTGAACTTTTAAACGCTGCGTTTTGGTCGTACATTAGCTGTCTGCAACAATTGAAAAAATCATACAGTGTAAGCCCGGCTTTAGGGAGTTTGGTGCGGATGTGCTGGAGCCAAACCCAAACCTTTAGTTTAATTACAGTGGAGGTTGAGAGCTAGCATCTTGTCCAACAGCAGTTGGTGACCTCACAGTTGTCTGAAGAAGGGTCAGTGCATCCCACAGTCCTGCTGCTGCTGAACATGTTCAGGCTGCAAACGCTCAGCTAACCTCAGTTTGGACTCTAAGTCCCTGGCGTCCATTTGGTTCTTCGCACAAATTGGAACAATTCATTAAAAAATGTCAACAATAAATAACAGATCACTGCTGTGGGAGCCTCCAGGAGGTGATGATAAGGGTTTTATTAAAATTATTAAAATTAATAAAATGATTCCATCCTGTTCAATAAATGATCAGTGTTTTTAATTCAGAGTCATTTTCATGTGAATGTGCTTTACTGGAGGCATCCATGTTTGTCAAAGAACACTACTGCCACCTACTGGTTAGTGACATTGTCACGGTGCGGTATCGGCTGTTGATCAAGTCCCAGTGCTGTATCTGGTGTTTGTCACAACGCGCTATTATCCAAGTCATCTTGAAAACATTCTTCTTCCAAATGTTGGCTACATATTACGGGTTTTTTCTCTGGCCAGAAGTTCGATGGCAAATCCTCCCTCTTCCAGTTGGCGATCCAACGACCAACCCGTCCGTGGAGGATCAGGAATCAGAAAGGTGGAATAACTCTTTTTTTCACTTTTACCCGATGTATTCCAGCATCCAGCTGCCATGCACGTGGGCATTGTCAGTTTCACTATAGCTCTGGTGAATTTCAATGGTGAAGTCCTCTGGAAATCTTCAATAATTGTTGTTGATTGCAGATGTGTCTAGTAGTTCCCATTGATTTAGCTTGGAAAGCGGGGAGAATGGCGCTAGGCTTACCGCACCGTGACGTCACTGCTGGAAGATGGCAGGAGGGAGGGGCTACTATATTTGGGCAAAGATGGCCGCTCCCAGACTCAGTGATCGTTCTGAAGTCACATCTGAGGAGGACCATCAACAATTATAACCTTTAATTTTATTTGCTCTCTTGTGGACGATCAGAATAAAGAAAAATTTCAGTTTCCACATTTCTTCTTCTTCTGTATTTTAACGGTTGAGGCCGACTAACATCTAATCCGAGGATCAACTGACCAGAACACTTCAGACCTTCCTTAGGATTGGACCAATCAAATATGAGAAGCAAACAACATTTAACCGCGGCCGGATTAAATCCCTCAGTTTGAAAATAATCCCTGTGGGTTGGTTTTGTTGTAGTCCAGCGCCCCCCTGTGGATGGACAGGAAGCAGCAGCAGTGTGGAGTCATCCCATCACCTCCAGGTGATTAGAAGAGTTGAACAAAAGGAGTCATTGGTTGCATGGACCTGCTGACACGGATCGGGTTTGGGCTGAAGCTTCAGGTGAGCCTCACTTTGGACAGTTCTGTGGTTTAGAGCTGCACCATGGTCATCACTGAAGACTTTTATTCTGAAGGGTGCTTTTATTATGAAGATCTTCTTCAAATCTCCAGCTGAACTTCAGGTGATGTTGAAACATCTGAAGCTTGCTGCCGCAGCGCCCCCTGCAGGTTGTTAGGACATGAATGTGTAGCCTCCTTGGCGCTCTCTGTCCTCCACCCATGTACTCCTGTCAGGCAGTGGGGGGGTGCGCTCCTTCAGCTGTGGCTCCGCCTCCTCGGCTGTGGGAGCAGCTGAGTTGGCCAAACGAAGCTTCTTGCTGACTCGGGCATAAACCGAGTTCTTGTCGTCAGGGGGAGAGATGTAATTCAGCTGCGTCGACAGACGATTGGTTTCCCTACTGTTGCCCCGCCCTTCTCCAGCGGTGTGGGGGGTGTGGTCAGAGGCCTGAGGGGTGGAGCCATTCAGATCTGAGAAGAAAGACAGTTTAAAATCTGATCAGTGGCTCAATGAATCCGTCAAACACACACAACCATGCCCACACACTCACACCTAAAGGCAATTTAGAGAAGCCCATTAACCGAACTGTTTTTGGACTGTGGGAGGAAGCCGGAGTACCCAGAGAGAACCCACATATGCTATGGAACAACATGCTAACTGCAAGCAGAAAGACCCCCGGCTGGGAATTAAACCCAGAACCTTCTTGCTGCATGGCAGCAGGACTGCCCACTGCTCCACCATGCAGCTCTGAATCCATCACTGCTGTATCTTGGAAAGCTCCTCACCTCTGCTCGTTGGCGCCCCCAGGTGGCTCCTCCAGGGGGGGGCAATTGCTGAGGTTCCCTCTGAGGAGTTTGGGTCTGAAAGCAAGAATAATGAGAAATAAAATCCTAATACTGACTTTCATAGAATGGATTCTAAAAACAGCTCAATGAATAATCAGAAGGATCATTTCTCAGTAATATGACGTCATATTACTGTCAGCCATGTTGGAGGACAGCAGGAGCTGAACGTTTCTCTGCTGCCATGGAAACAATGACAGAAATTTTCATTGTCTACCGCTGGGCAGCCGAACAAACCAAGAATATCTTCTGCAGATGTTCATATTTTTTGCCCCAGGGTGTTTTATATTTATAAGATTATTTAATTTGTTCTGCATTCGCCGTGTGCCCTCGAAGCAGTACGTCTCTTTCCATGATTTCATCATTTGTTTTAAAGCTTTACCTGAGTTAGTTTGTTTCACCACCTATTGGTGTATTTTTAGTTCTTTTTGTTTCTTACTTTTTGTTCTGCTAGAAAATAAAGCCCTTCATGTATGTTAAGCAAGGAAGTAGCCTATTGTGGCTAAGCCAGTTAGCATCTTTCAGGAAAGTGTGAAAATAATAAAGAAAATGTCAGAGATCAGGTGTTTGATTCCAAGAGGGATAAAAGTGAAACAGCTCTGGGAAAAAGAGGAGGAAAGTTCCCAGAAGCTGCCAAGGCGCTGAGATGTGATTGGTTGATTGATTAGTGAGAAAATATCCTCATTAATACAGATACTAGAGACGCTATTCTTAGTTTCTACAGTCTAAATACAAAAAAATATTATATATAGATAAAAAATAGATAAATTGATTGTTATGTTAATGCTGTGTCCATGTCTGAATTTTTCTTTCTCCTTGATAGAAGATCTTTGCTATAGATGGATTTATTTCATTAAATCAGTTTCCACCACATGAACTGTGGTAAAACATCGCAGGACAGTTGGGCTTTATTTAATAATCACTATCTGGCTTCCTGTTAGTTCAATGGTTCGGCCAGCAGATGGCAGCACAGCAGTTTATGTTTGTGAGCGATGCTGGAATTCTATTTAGGCTCAAAACGGACCATCAGCTCGGATTCTGTGTATTACGCTGATTTTTTTTTAACGATCAATCGGTTTTGGTTTGTGTTGGAAAGATCTATAATAGAATTATGAACATGAACAAGAAAGAAAACTACAGTGTCTGTTCGTATGTCTGGAAGAAAATATCGGGATATCAGATTCCCGTATAGAGCATCGGTCACTGAAGCTGACTAGTAACCTAATTAAACTAACAGCTGGTTAGTTGTTGGTTTATGTTTGAGAGGAGTTTCACCGATGAAGATGATGCCTAGAGTAGGTTGACAATCATTGAACTTTAATCCCTGAGAAATAATGAGGTTAAAGTATTTCCTGAATTCACACATGTACATTTTTATTAAATAAATGTAGACAAGTAAACATAACGTTCATTTATTGATTAAATTCACACTGAAAAGCCCAATAAATTACCTGAAGGACCATCGGTTACCTCTGAACTTTTAAGCCAAAAAAATTTAAATCACAAGATGTTTATAAATTAGATAAAATAAAAATAGTTTATTACGCTAGCTTTCAACATCTTAGCCACTACTATTTAATGTTTTTTTGTTATTTGAGGCGACACATTTTAATTGGGATGAATTTAAAATGTTCGGTTGTGTCGTTTTTCTTCACTATTTATAAAACCAGGTCTGAAATATTAATTTGTCAAATTTCCACCTTAAAGTCCAAACCTGCCATTTTCAACCATTTAAAGCTTCAGTAATATTGATTAGTTATCTAATTAAAGTTCCCTATATATTTATTGATCTGATGTTGATCTCGTCTCTCAGCTACAGAAATCTACATTTTAAAAAGTTCAACAGGCCTGCTGGGACGTGACTATAAACTGGTTAATTATGTTGCAGATCTATCCTCATCCAATAGGATCTGTTGTCAAAATCTGCACAAGTATTCGCATTTAGGGTTAACTTTATGAAGTTATTCTTAACTGACACAGAAATAGTCGAGGTTCATCAAAAAGTGTTATTTAAATGTACTAAAAAGATAAAATGCTTCTTTGAAATTAATTTAAGTCAATTATTGTTGGAAGTGAACAAACTTTGCTGTTTTCTCAAATTTTAAAACATTTTTCTCAAATAAGTTATTTTTTTCATATATATATACTCACCGGCCACTTTATTAGGTACCCCATGCTAGTAACGGGTTGGACCCCCTTTTGCCTTCAGAACTGCCTCAATTCTTGGTGGCATAGATTCAACAAGGTGCTGGAAGCATTCCTCAGGGAGTTTGGTCCATATTGACATGATGGCATCACACAGTTGCCGCAGATTTGTCGGCTGCACATCCATGATGCGAATCTCCCGTTCCACCACATCCCAAAGATGCTCTATTGGATTGAGATCTGGTGACTGTGGAGGCCATTTGAGTACAGTGAACTCATTGTCATGTTCAAGAAACCAGTCTGAGATGATTCCAGCTTTATGACATGGCGCATTATCCTGCTGAAAGTAGCCATCAGAAGTTGGGTACATTGTGGTCATAAAGGGATGGACATGGTCAGCAACAATACTCAGGTAGGCTGTGGCGTTGCAACGATGCTCAATTGGTACTAAGGGGCCCAAAGAGTGCCAAGAAAATTTTCCCCACACCATGACACCACCACCACCAGCCTGAACCGTTGATACAAGGCAGGATGGATCCATGCTTTCATGTTGTAGACGCCAAATTCTGACCCTACCATCCGAATGTCGCAGCAGAAATCGAGACTCATCAGACCAGGCAACGTTTTTCCAATCTTCTATTGTCCAATTTCCATGAGCTTGTGCAAATTGTAGCCTCAGTTTCCTGTTCTTAGCTGAAAGGAGTGGCACCCGGTGTGGTCTTCTGCTGCTGTAGCCCATCTGCCTCAAAGTTCCACGTACTGTGCGTTCAGAGATGCTCTTCTGCCCACCTTGGTTGTAACGGGTGGTTATTTGAGTCACTGTTGCCCTTCTATCAGCTCCAACCAGTCTGGCCATTCTCCTCTGACCTCTGGCATCAACAAGGCATTTCCGCCCACAGAACTGCCGCTCACTGGATGTTTTTTCTTTTTCGGACCATTCTCTGTAAACCCTAGAGATGGTTGTGCGTGAAAATCCCAGTAGATCAGCAGTTTCTGAAATACTCAGACCAGCCCTTCTGGCACCAACAATCATGCCACGTTCAAAGTCACTCAAATCACCTTTCTTCCCCATACTGATGCTCGCTTTGAACTGCAGGAGATTGTCTTGACCATGTCTACATGCCTAAATGCACTGAGTTGCCGCCATGTGATTGGCTGCTTAGAAATTAAGTGTTAACGAGCAGTTGGACAGGTGTACCTAATAAAGTGGCCGGTTAGTGTATATATAATCATGGATGTTAGCAGGAACATTTTGGGGCTCAGGTTTTTCGGGGGGCTTGAAGTGACCCTGAAACCCTGAATTTGAAAATAATGTAGTTCATAAAACTTAATCTGAGAAAGATTGAAAAAAAAAATACATTTTGAAATAAATAAAAAATAGAACTAAGAAAACAATAATAAGTCTTAAAATCTTTGTCTAATTCAGGACTTTTTCTTAAGTGTTTTTTTTTCTAGAAAGCTTTTTTTCGAATTTCCATTCAGGCCTAAAAAATATTTTCTTTCAACAATAATGGAATAAATTTCACTATAAGTCTTTACTACTCATTTAAATAAAGACATATCTCTTTCACTAATATAAATACATTAAAACAATTAACTGAATAATTAAATGACATTAAAAACACATTTATTTAAAAAATAACATGATTTCTGTTTATCTAGAGTAATTTAATGTGATCCTCAGTCTGTTGTGTTGAGATTTTGGGGTCAGAGGCTGAAATGTTTGGGGACCCTGGTCGAGAGAGAGAGAGAGAGAGAGAGAGAGGCCTCTGATTGGGCCAGATGGAGATCAGACCAATATTTGTCGGAGATCAAAGTTACTAAAGTAACTAAAGTAACTAATGTAAATATCTTTTAAGAACTGATTCTTTGTCCTGCATCCGTTCCCTGGAAGAAGGGATCATTTGACGTGCAAACACCCCTAAACTTTCCCTCAGTCCATGAATGAAAATGAGTTAATCTATCCGGAGGTTAAGGATCGGAGTCGGGCCTAAAATCAGGCCGGTCTGCTGGAGAGGCGGGTCGGGTTCTGGATGCCTGCAGGTTCCTGACAGACATCAGAGTGTTTCCAGATAATGTCACATCCAGGAGATCTGGAGGAACTTCAGCACCAAGTCCGGACCTGACCCAGCAGGAAACCGACCTGCTTCCTGCTGAAGGTCCCTGCTGGTTTCATTCTGATGCTTCAGATATTTGAATAAATCTATTATTACTCCTCAGTTCTGGTTTTATTCCTGTGTCTGACCTGGCAGGGTCTGCGGCGCCCCCTGCTGGCTGTCTGAGGCTTCGGCCGGATCTCCTTCATGATGAAACTCTGAAACAGAAAATGAACACAGATTGAACGGGTTCTGCAGAACTTTTAGCAGAACCACAGTCAGACCTCTGGAGGAAACCGACTCACCTCCCTCATCCTTCTGGATCTCTCCCATCATCGGGTTCTCCCTCACCTCCTCCAGCCTCACCTGCCAATCGGATTACAGATCAGTTCATTTGTTCAGGCCCATCTTCTGGTTCTGATGGGAGGTTCTGTTCTGGTTCTGATGGGAGGTTCTGCTGTTCTTACCACTCTGATGAGAGTTGAAGGGTTTTTTTCTGTCTTGGGGTCCTGAAGCTCAAACGAGTGTCTGAAACAGAGACGACATTGTTGATGAAGCTGTTTGGTTTCCATCTGGTTCCTTTTCTAATCATCATTCAGAGCTTTTCTTCAACATGGAGACGTTGATGGTTTCTCATGAGTCTTCGTCTCCTCCAGCTGCTGGTTTATCAGCTCTGACCTCCTCGCCTCCAGGAATCTTCATGGGTCAGTGGTTCTGACCTTACTGTAAGCATGAAAACCTTGGGTCTGTTGAATCATCTGAATATTTCTGCAGGATTAAAGAAGAAGTGCTCGGCACCATAAGGTTCCCACTCAGAACCTTGCTGCATAACTCTCAGCTGGTTCATAGGATGGGCTGAATATCTGGAGATTAAACTACTTCCTCCCTGCTGGATGTTTGAAGAACAAACGCTGCTGCAGAACCTAAACTGACCTGTTACAGTCGCTGCAGAGAGCGGTGAGGAAGATGGAGAGGAGGAGGAGAAAAACCAAGAGACCGAAGAGCCCTGGAGACAGGAACCAGGACCCGGTCACCTCTGCTCCCAATGCAGCCATGGAGAATTCTGAAACAGCGACGGATCCGACCCGACCCTGAAATGACACCAACACTGAGACTCACCAAACAGTCCAGAGAAGATCCTGAAGACCAGAAAGGAGGAGAGTAAACCGGCCAGCAGATAAAGGGTTAACGCCCATCAGGTTTAAACTCAGATCTGGTTCTAGACCCGTTCTGGATCACATGACCGCCTCACAGTTGTAGGGTGGATAATACATTCATGGTTAGAAGTCACTCACCAGTTTATGTTCTGATGGTTTCATATAGATCTACACCAAACAGATAGGTGATGGTGGAGCAACCAGATGCAGGTTCTGAGGCATCTAGGATTGGGTTTTCTGCACCAGACGACTCTCTAATGGAGGCATATGAGAGACGAGCTAAAGGTCTGCAGCCCGCCCCCCCCCCACCAGCCGTGAATGAAAATGAGCTGCAGCTTGTTTGCTTTCTGTTTCCATCAACATGCAAATTTAGCGTGAGGTCCGGTTGAACACGCCAGACGTTTTTCAGCTGAGCTTCAGCAGAACGAACAAAGAGGCTCTGTGGGTCGGAAAATTTAATTTCAACCTCCGATCACTGGGAGCTCAGCGGATTGTTTCCGTTTGACTCGCATAAAGGAACCCGCTGAAATCATGTTTACATTAAAGCAGGTACCAGGTGTGTTCAGGCTCAGCTCTATGTTTGAGTTTCTGGGTGTTTCTGACTTTATGACTGTTCAACATGTCGGATCAGCTGAGAGACCAACACCAGTCAGTCAATGAACCAGAACAGCAGAGTCTCTGGACATTTAGAAGGTTTCTATCCCTACCAGGAACGCAACGTCCTTGATCTACTCCAAGGAATTCTGTCACCAAACCATCCTTCAATATGAAAGCAAACTACAGGAACTTTACTGGCCTGAGTTTGCTGGAGTTTTCCTGCAGATTTTAAAGTAAAATCTCTAAGAAATACAAGAAATTACTCAATAAGAGAAAACCCCCATCAGTCCGTTCATCCATCCATCTTCCTTCTCTTATCCGGGGTCGGGTAGCGGGGGTAGCAGCTTCAGTAAGGGGGCCCAGACGTCCTTCTCCACAGCCACTTTAATCCAGCTCCTCTGGGGAAATCCCAAGGCGCTCCCAGACCAGCAGAGAAAAATAGTCCCTCCAGCAGAAGCAACTAAATACCCCAGAAAATTACAACAAAAGATTCTGCAAAGAGCAAAACAGAAGGTCAGAGATTTTCAACTGAAAACCTCTTCATCCTCTGACATGGGAGCTGGCTCGGAGCTCGTCTGCCTGGCTGTGTGTTTCCTGGACGGGGCCGCCTGTGGAGCTGGTTGCCTTTTGTATCTATGCTTCTTTTTCTATGTCTGCTTCTGTCTCCTTGAACCCCAGTGGGCCTCAGCAGATGGCCGCTCACACTGAGCCTGGTTCTGCTGGAGGTTTCTTCCTGTTCAAAGGGAGTTTTTCTTCTCCACTGTCGCTACAAGCATGCTTAGTGTGAGGGATTGCTGAAGAGTCAATGAGTCGATGCAATCAGCTGGTTTTCCTTAGATAGAAACCTTTGAATCAATCTGACTGGATGATCTGGTGAACTGGAAAGTGACCTGAGATGACATGATGGGAATTGGAGCTATAGAAATAAACTGAATAGAATTGAAAACAGACAGAACAACTAATTGGCCATTTATCAAATGATAAATACCTGAACTTGAAACATAAGACCCACAAAACACTAAAAAACAAACAACAAAAATAATAACCCTCCTAAAAAGCAAACAAAAGGACTGATAGAGGAAGGAAGGGAGGAAAACTGTAGAAATGTACCCAACAAGAACGTATCTGCTGAGACAAGAATAGAAAAATTTACCAAAAATAATGTCAACCATGCCAGTGATTAGATGCCAGTGTTATGGACTCATCCAGTCAACCGTGGGGTCCCTCAGGGCTCCGTCCTTGGCCCACCCTTTCATTACTGCCTCCCAATCATAGCTTTATCACTCACCACATGATTTCATTTCACTGCTGTGCAGACGACACGTTCCTTTACATTAAAACTGACTCTTTAACTTTAACACAATCCATCTCCATGCACGGAAAATGAAGCTTGAATAAACTTAAATTTCTTAATCTTAATTTAAACGTATAAAAACAGAATCTATACCTTTGATTCTCTGGGCAGAAACGTTGCCCTTCTTCTTCAGTTACAAACACAGGTGCAGCATTTTGACCCACTTCTGCAAAACCTCCTTCTACCGCCTCAAAAACATTTTAGGACTCAGTTTTAAGACTTTGACATTAAAAATGCAAAATGCATTAAAAAAAAGTTAATAAATTATTGTTATAATGATAAAGCAAACAGCCCAGTGACAGAACTGAAGACTAAAGCAACTAAACCTGAAAACCCAACAAGGGTGTAAACAGTTAGTGATAAAAACATGAAAGAAAACAACAGTTTAGAAAAAATCTTTAACCTAGATAATCATAACAATCAGAGTTTTTCTAAGAATGATTAACTTTATAGGCTCAGCAGCTTTTGCAGTGTTTTTTTTGGACCAGAACCTCAGAACCAAGAACCTCAGGCTCATTTAATTTACTTTGGAAAAAAAAATAAACAGGTTTTTAATTTGTTTATTGTTTCTTAATATCATGACAGCATGTAAAGGTCATGAGGTCCCAGAAATACATCATCCTTCATTAAAACATCTGATCACAGCAAACTTTGCTCCTGTCATTCAATAAAAACAGCATTAAAACACGAGTCTGCATAAGAAGATGCTGAACTGATTATATCGTTGGTTAAGTTGATTAAACCTGTTAATTAAGGAGTAAAAGTGCAAACGAACCTGTGAGCTGGGAGTTCTGGTTCTACTGGAGTTCCTGCTCCACATTAACGGATCGACTGGGTGAACAAATATGAGCTGATCACACCAAAGCACACACAGCAAAGCACACACAGGCAGCAGCAAGAGAGGCTCTTCCTCCTCCTCTTCCTCACTGCACAGCCAATCAGAGGCTCCTGAAACCGTTTTCTCATCATCTGGTCCATCGTCTGGTGGGACTTGCATTCAGGTAACTGCAGCTGTGTGTTCGCGATCAGACTCCCTGCAGGTGGAAACATGCTTTTCATCCCCATCTTCAGGTTCTGGATCATTCTGGATCAGTTCAGAACCTAAAACTGTAGTAATTTTGACCACAATTCAATTTATTTCTATAGCTCCAATTCACATCATGTCATCTCAGGTCACTTTATAGATCCAGATCAACCAGATCATCCAGTCAGATTGATTCAAAGTTTTCTATCTAAGGAAAACCAGCTGATTGCATCGACTCATTGACTCTTCAGCAATCCCTCACACTAAGCATGCTTGTAGCGACAGTGGAGAGGAAAAACTCCCTTTGAACAGGAAGAAACCTCCAGCAGAACCAGGCTCAGTGTGAGCGGCCATCTGCTGAGGCCCACTGGGGTTCAAGGAGACAGAAGCAGACATAGAAAAAGAAGCATAGATACAAAAGGCAACTGTCAACCAGCTCCACAGGCGGCCCCGTCCAGGAAACACAGCAGAGGCAGGAGTGTTTGTAGTTTTTTATACCCACCACCCGCTGCAGCTGATAAGCTTGTTGAAGACTAAATCAACCTGAAACTGTAGCTTTATCAGCAGCTCCACCCAAACTGTCTAACCGACACTTTCTGCTCGACTGCTGGAGCGATGAAGCTGAAAGATAAGATCCTCACATGAAGGGCAAAACAACCAGAGGCTAGAGAGAATAAAAGCTGGTCCCTCCCTGTCTTCATGAAAAAAGGACAATATTTACAAAGGATGGAAGAATGTTCAGTGTAGAAACTTAGAGAAACACTGAATATTATCCACAGAGCTAAATGACCTCCAGTCTTCAAAGGGCTGCTGAAAAACTAAACGCACTGCGGTAACACGGTGCTGAATAAGCATTTAGCTGCTCTCAGCTTCCTACTGTTTTTGCTTTTCTATGTTTTAGATTATCACACAAATGTTAACTTCAGTCTGAAGCTATAAGATCTCTAGAAGCGACACATCCAACCCTGGAGAAGAAGCTAGTCTGATGTAGGTAGAGCCTGGGCTGGATCAGAGGAACAGGACATGAAGAGTGAAAAGCTCTCTGTCTGAACATCTGTGCACCTGCCAGAAAAACACAATAACTACCAATAAAATGCAGGCCTGGGTGTTCATTTTTTGTTGTAAGGCAATAAATGTGAATAAATTAAAAATTTGTATTTTATGGAGCTCTGAATATGAAGATTTGATAAAATATGTAGTAACATTTCTTTTACTTTCTTTCCATTTAGTGCTTTTTTTCTAACATTTAAAGGGAAAACGCTAAATATAACTTTTAAAACTTTACTTAAATCCTGTACTCGTACGTAAATCTCAAAGGGTGGGTTCTAATAGGATCTTTGGAAGGTCAAAGGTCTTCCAGTCGCTCTACACTACGGTCAGTCATGCATGGTGGCAGGATACGTTAGAGCCACAGCTTCCCTGTAGCTCACTGACCGGAGCGATGCCTCCGTACGCCGGGCCCTCTGACCACCATCAGTTAGCAAGAGTGTGTCATGAACCGAGGACAGATGGACCCAGTATTCACGGAGAGACAGTCAGTCGGAAAGTTCAAAACGTTTGTTAAATAAAGAAAACTAAAGTGGAGCTGAGGCTCACGGACACTGCATGCGGGGGGCGGGGCACCGCCCAATCACAGACACTCTGCAGGAGAAACACAGGTAAGTGACCACGATCATCTGACAGAAGATGATTATCTGAGTTGGCCACTTACCTGGTTTAACAGTCCAGTCCAAGAATGTCCCCAAGTGCTGCAGTCCCAGAGGACATGCTGGAAGCCGATCCTGGTCAGGGATCCAGAACAGACAGGAACAGGATCCAGATCAGGCAGGAGCAGAAACAGGCGGCAGGATCCAGACTTCCAGACATGCACAGGCTCCCAGGAGGGTTCAGAGTCTGACTGGGACCAGAAGCATGACCAGGTGGTCACGCACAGGAGCAGACAGGATCAGGTGCAGATGAGCAGGCTCAGTGGAAGAGGGTAGCCGAGACAGGACGTGGAACCAGAACTTGAAGCAGGACTTTAAACTGGTCTCCTCCCTGGAGCCAGGCTTACTGGATAAAAACTGAACCTCCCCACATATTGAGCCAAAAATCCAGAGGACTCCGCGGGGGAGGAACAGTGGACGATCAGGAGACGAGACAAACACTAAAACTTCTTTCCACTGGCAGCTAGGATCCAGGACAGGAACCAAGAAATAAACTGAACAGACAGACTGACAGAAAAACAGGCTGAACTGAATATAAACCAGAGGAAACAGGTGAGAGGAATAAATTATAATTGAGGCAGGGAGGGAAAACGACAGGTGAGAGGAATGACTAATTAAGGGAGAGCAAACAGGCCAGATCATGACATGGTGGAGAAATGCCTGGCTCAGTGACACAATGACAGAGTTATCCTGGGGTTAAAACCCTCAACCAAAACGTAGCTGGTTGAACGTTTGCACCTGACACCACTTACAGTTTTACATATAAAGCTAAGTATGTATCTTAAATCTAAATGTTTTTCTTATATCTGTATATTCATATCTTATAACATAAATCTGAATATATATCTTTTATCTTAGATATAAGTCTTATATCTTAGACCTACATTTTTAGAAGGCATGCTAATAAATAACTCTCTTTAGCAGCTTAGCTTGTGTGGAACAGCCCAGTGCTGAGAAGGTCCCTTTGCTTTCTCCAAAATAACCTCCTCCAGGTCTTCCAGGTTTCTCTCAAGGTCTGGCTCTCCCTACCCAAGGAAATATGAGAGCGGCCAGCTGCTGATTTTCCTCTGCAGCCGAGTTATTGCTGTGTTGTTGTTTTTTAATCACCGTTTATAATTCCTGTATGCCCCTCAAAGATCAGCAGGAGTTAAAGGCGGGAACACTTCACTCATGTACAGTTCGTGAGACCTTAAAGCAACAAGTCCTGACTTAACCCGGACAGATAGATCTAAAATCAGACCAAATGGGTCAATTTCCACCTAAAACAACAATACTGGTTAAAATATAATAAGTCTAAACAAAGGTGTGGAATTTAAATATATTTTATTCATGTAATATTGGTCACTTTAATTATTAATTTCGTTGTTTAAAGAAAAATCACGCTTAGAAACAATGAAATGGTTAAAACATTCAATTTAGTTCAGGTGTATTTATTATTATTTATTATTTATTTATTCCTGTTGGTCCCTTCAACCACAACAGCAGAATCCAAGATGGCCGACATGTGTGGACTGTGGGAAAGTATGCAGTTAAAGCATCAGAACCAGTTACATCTCACTGGTTTATTGATCTGTGATGGGAAAGCAGTGACTTGTCCCAGTGCCCGCACTACACACTCTGTCCCTTAATGAAGTGAATGTCCTCGTTAAAGGACAGAGTCCAGAGTTGGGAGAGTGAAGGTTACATCATGGCGTCTGGGACATCCAAAATGGCGGGAGCCGTCACTGTGATCTTACTGCAAAAAATACTTTAAAACTGTAACAAGCAACAGTTTTTTAATCCTACGTACAGTTCAGTTAGAACCAAACCCTTACATGTAAGGGTGGAAGTATGATTATTGGGAGACTACCTAAAATACGACGTCACCCTTCTTCTTCTGTGGTGAGCCGAGTCCAAACTCTGCTGCTCAGGACGAGCGCCGTTACGCCGCAGCAGAAGGTCAACCAGCAGAAGGAGTTGCAGACCAGCAGGAGGTGCTCCTCCCCAAAGAGCCGGGACAGTGCAGGGCGTCTCCACAGGAAGTCGCAGAACAGCGCCTCCTGCTGGACCATGACGCAGAGTGACAGCAGGACATGAAAGAGCTGTTGGCTGTGACCGAGGAGATCAAAGCTGCCCGGGGAGAAACACTCAGGTGAGGAGCAGGAGAAGAAGAAGGCTGCAAACAGGGACAGCACCATCTGGTGGATAGAATAAAATATCATCAAACTCAATATAGATCTGTAAATTTACTTCTTTGATGCACCTTTGCCTTCTTTTGCACTTTCTGTTGTTTTTAGAGCCGATGTCACAACAGAATTTCTCCGTCATGAGATCAATAAAGTCTAACCTGATCTTATCTAATCCTAATCAGAATTTAGACTGTTATTATTCTTAATTAAGCAGCAATTAGATGAGAGCCTTCATGGTGAGCGCCACCTGGAGGAGATGCAGTGAAGCTGCGGGGCTGCCTGCCCAGCTGTTGCTGGTGAGGCGGTGAGCGACGGGGCCGGTAGCAGTGATCATGGTCAGGCTGTAGAGCCTCCTGTGGAATCTGCTCGTCCAGCAGGAACGGACCTCAACATGACAGGAGACGCAGCAGGAGGTCCAGCAGAGAAACGCTGCAGCCGGGAGGAAGATCTGAAACCAGAAACACCGTCTGGAAAAACCAGGAACGCACATTTCCCAGCAACTGATTCTACATCTAATCAGCATCTATCTTCTAATCAGCAGGATTCAGATAACGCTGTCCAGCATTTATCCACTGTTTACCCAGGGTAACCAAACAGCCCAACCTTTCCCAGCATGCTTTGTGTCCAGGTGTAGTCGGTGCTGTAGAGGTAAAGTGCAGAGGCGCAGCAGTACAGGTACATGGCCCCGCCCACATTGTTGAGGAGGAAGAGCAGGTAGTGAGCTCGCTCAGAGTGGAGCTTCAAAAGGTGAGCAGCTGCACTGCAACACAGAGGAGGTCAAAGGTCAGGCAGACAGCAGCTCATTGCGTCACATCGACCGTCAGTCATCAGACGGAGGACAAAGGGACCCGTCCATCATCTCTATTCTCCCATTCTGCAGTATTTGTTAGTTCAGTCTCTGACGTTCTGCTTGAAAGTGAACCATTTTCTACTTTTGCTGCAGGAAATATTACAGTTTAAATTTACTATAAAATATTATTTTTGCCTCCATTATTTTTGTGAATTTATAATGCTTTACATTTTACCTTGTTTTAAGGGACTTTACTTTGAAACTACGTGATCGGGTTTTAGTTGGTAAGAAACAGAGAAGAAGAGGCTGAGAATTAAACGTAGTAAAAGACGAAAGATAGTAAAAAATAATAAGCTTAATTTGAAGGATTTGCAGCCTCTGAAGTGGCACAAGGTTGGTGTTTATGTGATGAAACATGTTTTAATCTGTACTTCATGCATTTTGAGGTGATTTTCAGCATTTAAAGAACTTTTTTCTATATGTGTTAAATCTCAGTAGTTTACATATTGCTAATATTAGGTAGTATTTGCTACGTAATATTAGTAATATATATAATACTTTTTTTTTTGTGCTCTGCCTAGCTCTTTCAGTGGTTGGTCTAAAGTGGAGGTCTTCAACAGGGGGTCCACAACCTTTAGGGGGTCCACAGAGGTACTGCATGGGGGTCACCAAAGTTTTGGTTTTTTTATTCCCTCCTGCAGTTTTTTCCACTAATTGAAATGTCTTTAAATCCACATGAACATGAATCCAACAGACTGCAGTAAACAGATAAATGGAGACAGAAGATGTCTTTCAGTCATCAATGCTCACATTCAGAGACACACAGGAGCTCTTTCAAGCTGGACACCGTTTCATTCACAACCCCTGTCCCATCAACCAGGAAGCAGAAATACTTTAATAATCCCAGGGAGGGATTACTTTAGTTACATTACTCCATCTGTAATAGAGTGACTATAGGACCAGTTTGATAGAACACAATATATATAATCAGAGGGTCTCCGCTCCATCTCACCATCAGTGTGGGGTCCTTGGCCTGGAAAACCTTGAAGACTCCTGATTTAAAGGATTATTGTTGGCAACTCTAAGTGTTAATCATATTTTGGGTTAGATTCTACAACACTCTTTATGTTCCTCTTACAGAGGAGTGTCAGCCATGACAGCCCAATAACATCTAAGGTGCTCTGGGTGGATCTCTTCACCCCCCTGGACTTTTTTGACCACCTCTGTGATTTCAGTCGTGGTAATCAATCAATCAATCCAGGTCCAAGCACCGAATCTCTTCTTTGATCACAGTATTCCTTCCATCTGATCATATCAGGTCAGCAGCTCTCACTATAAACAGTCTTAGCAAAGCACTGCTTCCCCCTCTTGAGGTTCTGGGTGGTTTGCTAGTTGCTTTAAGGCCAACTGGTCTGAACTGTCCAAGTTGTTACCTCTGCATTCACCCGAACAACTTAGCATCAGTTAGCATCATGATACCTGCTTGCTGCCTCAAGGGCTCAGTCAGACGTTCCCAGCAGAGCCTCAATACTCGCTACAGGACCTAGACTCCATGTTAAACACCTCAATGCATTGCAGAGTAAATAATATGGAGGCATCTCTGTAACAATAATTTATTTAAAGGAAAAGTCGCTCATATTCAGAATTCAAACTTCTGAAAGTTCTTTAAATCTGAAATGATTCCATCCTGTTCAATAAATGATCAGTGTTTTTAATTCAGAGTCATTTTCATGTGAATGTGCTTTACTGGAGGCATCCATGTTTGTCAAAGAACACTACTGCCACCTACTGGTTAGTGACATTGTCACGGTGCGGTATCGGCTGTTGATCAAGTCCCAGTGCTGTATCTGGTGTTTGTCACAACGCGCTATTATCCAAGTCATCTTGAAAACATTCTTCTTCCAAATGTTGGCTACATATTACGGGTTTTTTCTCTGGCCAGAAGTTCGATGGCAAATCCTCCCTCTTCAAGTTGGCGATCCAACGACCAACCCGTCCGTGGAGGATCAGGAATCAGAAAGGTGGAATAACTCTTTTTTCCACTTTTACCCGATGTATTCCAGCATCCAGCTGCCATGCACGTGGGCATTGTCAGTTTCACTATAGCTCTGGTGAATTTCAATGGTGAAGTCCTCTGGAAATCTTCAATAATTGTTGTTGATTGCAGATGTGTCTAGTAGTTCCCATTGATTTAGCTTGGAAAGCGGGGAGAATGGCGCTAGGCTTACCGCACCGTGACGTCACTGCTGGAAGATGGCAGGAGGGAGGGGCTACTAGATTTGGGCAAAGATGGCCGCTCCCAGACTGTTTCTCAAATCAAGCCTGTTGTTGCATTTCAAGTAATTTATGAAAATTCAAAGGTCAAACAGAAATGTGGTCAACCATTTGTTTTATGTACTTTTTGCTGCTTTTGTGTTAAAGGTGTCGACAAAAGGTCCTTAAAACCTTATAGAACCAAAGTTTTCAATTAGAACTGACAAGAGATTCAGTCTGCAGATTTGCAAAGCGGGTGGAGACAAACCCCAAAAATTCGTGCAGCTAGACTGACTCAGGAAGGTGAATATAAAGACAATCCACACTTTTCAGATGGTTGAAATTAAAAGTCCTTTTCCTTCGTCTTCTCAGCTCCAGATTGTTTTGGTTGGTTAAAGAAGTTCCCTGTCTGTGGCTGTAATCACAAACTTTTTTTTTAAAATAAATAAATAAAACTCACCTGCAGCTCAGGTATGTGAGGGTGAAGAACATGTAGAAGACCAGAGGTAATGAAGACACATCTACTGAAAGACCCTGACCTTCAGGACCTTGCAGGCGGAAACCCAAGACCCCCTATAGAGGCACAGAAATCAGAGGTGAGGATGGACGAAGGTGAGGACATCATGGGGCCCATCAGTGCCGTACCCCTCCTCGCAGCACGGTGAACATCATGAACCTCAGTGCTATCACCACAGCGGCCAACAGGGGGCTCCACACAGTCAAGGCGTCGTTGTGCATCTGGAATAAGCTCTGAAGGTAAAGCCGCCATGGCTGGCCCACCGGACGGTACCCCCCAAGGACGAAGCGTCTCCGGAACAGAGGCGGGACATCCAGGTCCCTGACGGTGGGGGGGAGGGAGGGGAGGAGTGAAGAGCAGACGGACGGGGTGGCGAAGGACAAACGCGTCATGATGGAAACTGGTCCAGAGGTGTGCTGAGGGGTCCACAGGTATGGAAGAGGTCAGAGAGGTCAGAGAGGTCAGAAAACATACCTGTGGCTCATCTGCAGTGAAGTTCATTTAGTTTAATGTTTGCTTCATAAATAAAAGTTTTATTTAATGTTCCTATCAGCTTTACAGAGATTCTACTCAGGAACCTGAACCTTTCCGTCAGAAAACATCCAAAGATGAAGTTTTCAGCCATGAAACAAGTAAATTTCTCCACTATTAAAAATATTCCAGCAGCGCCCTCTGCTGGATGAACCAACGCTTCATCCTGATGGAGAATTGATCATTTAGATTTAATTATTGATCATAAAAAGGTCCAGATTTAATCAGCTCATCATAAGGCACCTTTTTATAAACTATTCAGGCTGATTTACTGGTTGTTTATTTAAGAGATCCAGAATGTCCCAGAGGACGGATCCGTCCTGTCCTGCTTAAACACATGCTGAGGTCCAAAACCTCATCAGGGCAAAGAAATCTCCTGAGATTAATCTACAGTTAAACTCCAGCTGAACTCACCTCAGGAAGTCTGACGCAGATCAGACCCGCCTAAGTCCTCATTCATTCAGCGACCTGCTGAAACAGTCCTACCTGAGCTGGTTCTGCTGTGAGCAGTTCCTCCTGCTGTCCCACTCTGCCTCTCACATGACTGGATCCACACTGTGTCCTTGTTTCCACTGGAATTTAGGCTGAATTACGCTTAAATGAGAATCTCTGCAGAATGTTTTGGACGTGAAAAGACAGAGGAGAAAAAATGGGCTGGACTCACAGAGAGCTAGTCTGAACTGAACATGCAAAAGTCCCTGAGCTTCATGCAGCTCCTTTAAATATCATAAACTAAGGAAGAGGACAAACCAAAACTGAGCTAAACCCTGAAAAACATGAAGCAGAACAGTCTGATGTTCTTTAGGATCCATATTTATATGCTTTAAGGATTCTCAGTCATCCAGGTCATAGTTATTAAAAAAAGAAAGAAAAACATCCACTGGACTTTGTTTCCAAGTTTGAAGATGTTTCGCTTCCCATCCAGGAAGCTTTTTCAGTTCAAAATGTTCAAAATCATATTTATAGTGATTTTGATTTAAAGTGACTTTATTTATAGATTAAAGCTGCAGTCCAGCCTAGTGGATCCATATAGGATTGATAGCTTTATAGCTTTATTGCTCTACCAACTACTGATTTATTAGTAGAAGTTAAACGGGGTTGGCTTGATCTTCTAAGGGGTGGAGAACACACAACCGTAACCACCATTTTTTTTCAATGATCCAGGTTGTTGTTCTGAGGATTATAGAGAAATGAAAAAAACTTTGTTGCACCAAAGTACTGCAACATTTATCAGGGTGACGTCCATCAGTCAATACCTGAGGAAGACCAGGATGGTTCTAAAGTAAGATTGATGGAAACCAAGGGGACTCGACGGTTACAGGTCAACCAAGAACAAGTCCGTCTATAGATTTGTATGGAGAGACATGGGAAAAACACAACTAATGGTATTTAATGTTAACCCAACATTCTGGTTTTGAAAGACAGGAAAGGAGGAAGACCCCTGAAACCAGTCCCTCTGACATGGGAGCTGGCTCGGAGCTCGTCTGCCTGGCTGTGTGTTTCCTGGACGGGGCCGCCTGTGGAGCTGGTTGACAGTTGCCTTTTGTATCTATGCTTCTTTTTCTATGTCTGCTTCTGTCTCCTTGAACCCCAGTGGGCCTCAGCAGATGGCCGCTCACACTGAGCCTGGTTCTGCTGGAGGTTTCTTGCTGTTCAAAGGGAGTCTTTCCTCTCCACTGTCGCTACAAGCATGCTTAGTGTGAGGGATTGCTGAAGAGTCAATGAGTCGATGCAATCAGCTGGTTTTCCTTAGATAGAAAACTTTGAATCAATCTGACTGGATGATCTGGTTGATCTGGATCTATAAAGCGACCTGAGATGATGTAAAAACATGAAAGCAATGAAACCTGCAGATTGAGAGCGAAGTGCTCTGTTAGGAACATAAGGAACAATCAGATCTCTGATATCAGATGGAGCTTGGCCATTTAAGGCTTTATATGTGAGAAGGAGGATTTTAAATTCTATTCACATTTTGGTTTTATTTTACCTTTTAAAAACCAGTGTTTGCACATATCTGTCTGCCTGCTTAAATTATTTTAAGCCTTAAATTTAAATGTTTGGGCAAACAAATTCACAGCGTTTCAGCGTTTACTCTTATTTTGGGTAATTTCCATCAATCACCAGTCTGTTTTCCTTGGTTTATTAAAACCAAGGAAAAAGAAATTGACAGAAATTGGAAGAGAATAATTACAACATCAACAAACAAGAATTAGACAGAATTTATTAACATTTCTTTGCCTCGGTTTTATTTTTAACAAACAAATAAATAGATAAATAGATAAATCTGATAGGATGCTGAGAGAGTTTTAATAAAAGGTGATTCCAACCATAGTTCATTCCAGCAGACGTTGATCTGCTCAATAAACACACCTGCTGCTTTGGTTTTATGAAACAGTTTTATTAAAAGTGAGACAAATCATGTTGTAAATAATTTCAAACCGTATACATTTAAATAAATGATTATATAATTAAATAGAGAGAAAATAAAGCAGATCGTAAACCAAACTTCAGCCCAGATCAGCTGAGCTTCTTTATTTCAAGTGGAAATGATAAAGATCCTGTTTGTTTCAGGATGTAAACATCATGTGGTTTAGACTGAAAGCTTTACAGCAAATGGATCCAAAGCCTGGTTAGCATCTTCTAGAACGGACTTCCTGTAACCCAAACTACTAATGAAACTGTTCAGAACCCGATGTTGAGCAAAACCATCTGATTGGAGTCCAGCTTCAGAGACACATGTTTGTAGGAAACTCAGAAGAACCCAAAGAACCTCTGAGGAGCTTTTTATACAGGCAATATGACAACAGGAAACTGGATCAAAACTAAACTTTAATTTGGATGTTTTCAAGGTTCTTGGCAGTAATTTGGTTTCTCAGCTGCATGTCCTCAGATTGAACTTTATGGTTAAATATAGTATCAAAATCGTTTTGGGCAAAATTCAGTGGTTCTGTTTGCTGAATTGAATCAGTTCGTGTCAACAGAGGCTCGGACACAGGTGCAGCCAACTGCCACAGACTTATATGAGGCGGCGTAGCAGCGACTCCCCTTCATCCGAGTCAGGACCAGTACGCTCTGGTAGACGGGGACCGAGTTCAGATTGTGACTCCCTGCCTGTCCTGGTTTGGGAGAGACACAGAACTCGCTGCTGCATTCGGCCTCCCAGATGGTTTCAGGGATCCGGTTCTTTACTGTCGTGGTTCTGCAAGAACGGATGTCAGAATTAGGAACAAGATTACAGCCGCAAACTACAGAAGGAGAAAGTTCTACAAGGCTGACCTCCAGGTCCACGGCGACAGAGACCGAAGGTGGATGTTTCCGCTTCCTGCTGATGGGGAGGAGATCACAGAGGAGAACACCAGGGTGGAGTTACAGAGAGGAGGAGGAGCTGGTTCTCCTGAGGAGGCGACCCACAATGCAATGCACAATACCTGAGGAACACAAGAATAAGGCAGCACCTGTGAATGTTGGCAGCAATCACAGTTTTTAATTCATTTTTTATCAACATTTATCTTCCAAATCATCTTTACCTTATTGCTCAAACTACAGCTTTCATCAGATTAGCTGGGTCTGATCAGAACGACCGAGCTCAGCCCAGTCTTAGTGGGTGGAGCCACTGGGTCACATCAAGCCCAGCCCAGTCCAACTTAGTCTGACCCAGTCTAACTGAGTCTGACCCAGTCCAACTGAGTCTGACCCAGCCCAACTTGGTCTGACCCAGTCCAACCTAGTCTGACCCAGTCCAACTGAGTCTGACCCAGTCCAACTGAGTCTGACCCAGTCCAACTGAGTCTGACCCAGCACAACTTAGTCTGACCCAGTCCAACTTGGTCTGACCCAGTCCAACCTAGTCTGACCCAGTCTAACTGAGTCTGACCCAGTCCAACCTAGTCTGACCCAGTCCAACTTGGTCTGACCCAGTCCAACTTGGTCTGACCCAGTCCAACTTGGTCTGACCCAGTCCAACTGAGTCTGACCCAGTCCAACTGAGTCTGACCCAGTCCAACTGAGTCTGACCCAGCACAACTTAGTCTGACCCAGTCCAACTTGGTCTGACCCAGTCCAACCTAGTCTGACCCAGTCTAACTGAGTCTGACCCAGTCCAACCTAGTCTGACCCAGTCCAACTTGGTCTGACCCAGTCCAACCTGGTCTGACCCAGTCCAACTTAGTCTGACCCAGGTCAACTTGGTCTGACCCAGTCCAACCTAGTCTGACCCAGTCCAACTTGGTCTGACCCAGTCCAACCTAGTCTGACCCAGTCCAACTTGGTCTGACCCAGTCCAACCTAGTCTGACCCAGTCCAACTTGGTCTGACCCAGTCCAACTGAGTCTGACCCAGCCCAACTTAGTCTGACCCAGTCCAACTGGGTCTGACCCAGTCCAACCTAGTCTGACCCAGTCCAACTTGGTCTGACCCAGTCCAACCTAGTCTGACCCAGTCCAACCTAGTCTGACCCAGTCCAACTGAGTCTGACCCAGTCCAACCTAGTCTGACCCAGCCCAACTTAGTCTGACCCAGTCCAACTTGGTCTGACTCAGTCCAACCTAGTCTGACCCAGTCCAACTTGGTCTGACCCAGTCCAACCTAGTCTGACCCAGTCCAACTTGGTCTGACCCAGTCCAACTGAGTCTGACCCAGCCCAACTTAGTCTGACCCAGTCCAACTGGGTCTGACCCAGTCCAACCTAGTCTGACCCAGTCCAACTTGGTCTGACCCAGTCCAACCTAGTCTGACCCAGTCCAACCTAGTCTGACCCAGTCTAACTGAGTCTGACCCAGTCCAACCTAGTCTGACCCAGTCCAACTTGGTCTGACCCAGTCCAACCTAGTCTGACCCAGTCCAACTTGGTCTAACCCAGTCCAACCTAGTCTGACCCAGTCTAACTGAGTCTGACCCAGTCCAACCTAGTCTGACCCAGTCCAACTTGGTCTGACCCAGTCCAACCTGGTCTGACCCAGTCCAACTTAGTCTGACCCAGGTCAACTTGGTCTGACCCAGTCCAACCTAGTCTGACCCAGTCCAACTTGGTCTGACCCAGTCCAACCTAGTCTGACCCAGTCCAACTTGGTCTGACCCAGTCCAACCTAGTCTGACCCAGTCCAACTTGGTCTGACCCAGTCCAACTGAGTCTGACCCAGCCCAACTTAGTCTGACCCAGTCCAACTGGGTCTGACCCAGTCCAACCTAGTCTGACCCAGTCCAACTTGGTCTGACCCAGTCCAACCTAGTCTGACCCAGTCCAACCTAGTCTGACCCAGTCCAACTGAGTCTGACCCAGTCCAACCTAGTCTGACCCAGTCCAACTTGGTCTGACCCAGTCCAACCTAGTCTGACCCAGTCTAACTGAGTCTGACCCAGTCCAACCTAGTCTGACCCAGTCCAACTTGGTCTGACCCAGTCCAACCTGGTCTGACCCAGTCCAACTTAGTCTGACCCAGTCCAACTTGGTCTGACCCAGTCCAACCTAGTCTGACCCAGTCCAACTTGGTCTGACCCAGTCCAACCTAGTCTGACCCAGTCCAACTTGGTCTGACCCAGTCCAACCTAGTCTGACCCAGTCCAACTTAGTCTGACCCAGTCCAACTTGGTCTGACCCAGTCCAACCTGGTCTGACCCAGTCCAACTTAGTCTGACCCAGTCCAACTTGGTCTGACCCAGTCCAACCTAGTCTGACCCAGTCCAACTTGGTCTGACCCAGTCCAACCTAGTCTGACCCAGTCCAACTTGGTCTGACCCAGTCCAACCTAGTCTGACCCAGTCCAACTTAGTCTGACCCAGTCCAACTTGGTCTGACCCAGTCCAACTGAGTCTGACCCAGTCCAACCTAGTCTGACCCAGTCCAACTTGGTCTGACCCAGTCCAACCTAGTCTGACCCAGTCCAACCTAGTCTGACCCAGTCCAACTGAGTCTGACCCAGTCCAACTTGGTTTGACCCAGTCCAACTGAGTCTGACCCAGTCCAACTGAGTCTGACCCAGTCTAACTGAGTCTGACCCAGTCCAACTGAGTCTGACCCAGTCCAACTGAGTCTGACCCAGCCCAACTTAGTCTGACCCAGTCCAACTTGGTCTGACCCAGTCCAACCTAGTGTGACCCAGTCTAACTGAGTCTGACCCAGTCCAACCTAGTCTGACCCAGTCCAACTTGGTCTGACCCAGTCCAACCTAGTCTGACCCAGTCTAACTGAGTCTGACCCAGTCCAACCTAGTCTGACCCAGTCCAACTTGGTCTGACCCAGTCCAACCTGGTCTGACCCAGTCCAACTTAGTCTGACCCAGTCAAACTTGGTCTGACCCAGTCCAACCTAGTCTGACCCAGTCCAACTTGGTCTGACCCAGTCCAACCTAGTCTGACCCAGTCCAACCTAGTCTGACCCAGTCCAACTGAGTCTGACCCAGTCCAACTGAGTCTGACCCAGCCCAACTTAGTCTGACCCAGTCCAACTTGGTCTGACCCAGTCCAACCTAGTCTGACCCAGTCCAACTTGGTCTGACCCAGTCCAACTGAGTCTGACCCAGTCCAACTGAGTCTGACCCAGCCCAACTTATTCTGACCCAGTCCAACTTGGTCTGACCCAGTCCAACCTAGTCTGACCCAGTCTAACTGAGTCTGACCCAGTCCAACCTAGTCTGACCCAGTCCAACTTGGTCTGACCCAGTCCAACCTAGTCTGACCCAGTCTAACTGAGTCTGACCCAGTCCAACCTAGTCTGACCCAGTCCAACTTGGTCTGACCCAGTCCAACCTGGTCTGACCCAGTCCAACTTAGTCTGACCCAGTCCAACTTGGTCTGACCCAGTCCAACCTAGTCTGACCCAGTCCAACTTGGTCTGACCCAGTCCAACTGAGTCTGACCCAGCCCAACTTAGTCTGACCCAGTCCAACTTGGTCTGACCCAGTCCAACCTAGTGTGACCCAGTCTAACTGAGTCTGACCCAGTCCAACCTAGTCTGACCCAGTCCAACTTGGTCTGACCCAGTCCAACCTAGTCTGACCCAGTCTAACTGAGTCTGACCCAGTCCAACCTAGTCTGACCCAGTCCAACTTGGTCTGACCCAGTCCAACCTGGTCTGACCCAGTCTAACTGAGTCTGACCCAGTCCAACCTAGTCTGACCCAGTCCAACTTGGTCTGACCCAGTCCAACCTAGTCTGACCCAGTCCAACCTAGTCTGACCCAGTCCAACTTGGTCTGACCCAGTCCAACCTAGTCTGACCCAGTCCAACTTGGTCTGACCCAGTCCAACCTAGTCTGACCCAGTCCAACTTGGTCTGACCCAGTCCAACTGAGTCTGACCCAGCCCAACTTAGTCTGACCCAGTCCAACTTGGTCTGACCCAGTCCAACCTAGTCTGACCCAGTCCAACTTGGTCTGACCCAGTCCAACCTAGTCTGACCCAGTCCAACCTAGTCTGACCCAGTCCAACTGAGTCTGACCCAGCCCAACTTAGTCTGACCCAGTCCAACTTGGTCTGACCCAGTCCAACCTAGTCTGACCCAGTCCAACTTGGTCTGACCCAGTCCAACTGAGTCTGACCCAGTCCAACTTGGTTTGACCCAGTCCAACTGAGTCTGACCCAGTCCAACTTAGTCTGACCCAGTCTAACTGAGTGTGACCCAGTCCAACCTAGTCTGACCCAGTCCAACTGAGTCTGACCCAGTCCAACTGAGTCTGACCCAGTCCAACCTAGTCTGACCCAGTCCAACTGAGTCTGACCCAGTCCAACTTGGTTTGACCCAGTCCAACTTAGTCTGACCCAGTCCAACTGAGTCTGACCCAGTCCAACTTAGTCTGACCCAGTCTAACTGAGTGTGACCCAGTCCAACTGAGTCCGACCCAGCCCAACTTAGTCTGACCCAGTCCAACCTAGTCTGACCCAGTCCAACTTGGTCTGACCCAGTCCAACCTAGTCTGACCCAGTCCAACTTGGTCTGACCCAGTCCAACTGAGTCTGACCCAGTCCAACTGATTCTGACCCAGTCCAACTTAGTCTGACCCAGTCCAACTGAGTCTGACCCAGTCCAACTTAGTCTGACCCAGTCCAACTGAGTCTGACCCAGTCCAACTTGGTCTGACCCAGTCCAACTTGGTCTGACCCAGTCCAACTGAGTCTGACCCAGTCCAACTTGGTCTGACCCAGTCCAACTGAGTCTGACCCAGTCCAACTGAGTCTGAACCAGTCCAACTGAGTACAAACCAGTCCAACTTAGTCTGACCCAGTCCAACTGAGTCTGACCCAGTCCAACTTAGTCTGACCCAGTCAAACTGAGTCTGACCCAGTCCAACTTGGTTTGACCCAGTCCAACTGAGTCTGAACCAGTCCAACTGAGTACAAACCAGTCCAACTGAGTCTGACCCAGTCCAACTGAGTCTGACCCAGTCCAACTTAGTCTGACCCAGTCCAACTGAGTCTGACCCAGTCCAACTGAGTACAAACCAGTCCAACTGAGTACAAACCAGTCCAACTGAGTCTGACCCAGTCTAACTGAGTCCAAACCAGTCCCACAGAGATTAATTCAGTGTGACAACATCCATTTAACTCCGATTGAAAAGGATCCAGCCAGACTGAGATCAGATCCATGGCTGATATCTTTAGATAAACTATAATGCAATAAATGATGAGATTTTACACCTTTATGAACATTTAAGATTTCATTTGAAACAATTCCTCAAGATGAAATGAAAGGACACCCATGGTCAAAAGCAAGCCCCCCCCCCCCTTTGTTGGAGGATAAAAGAATCAAGATCAATTAAACCCAGACGAGACTCATAATACAGAAACTAAAGGTTTCTAAACCAGCTGGTTAAATAAGCCTTTAAATAAACAGATGATAATTAGTACACATTCATAGAGATGTCTTCATATTGAGAGGAACATAAAGATGCTTATACAGATAAGAACACAATAAAAAACACAGAAAAGAAAATCAAGACTTTGGTTTTATTAAACAGATAAAGTGATGCTGGAGTTTAAGAATCAGATCTGGTTACGAATTGAACAGTTCTTCTATGTCAGAACCAAACCCCCCCAAAAAGAATCAGAGAACAGCTTTTGGACAAATGGGGCAAAACATGAACCGTGTTTCATTAGAAGGGAATGGAGATAAAATCAGATCCAACAGAACCGTAATAAACCCCAGCGGCTCAGCAGAACCGAACATCAGAACCCAACCTCAGTCTGACTCTACATCAAACACGCTGAGGGAACAGAAGCTTTCAAATCATTAGAAAAATGGAAAGTTTCCTGTTTTCAGATGGTGTGAAAATGAAACCCAGAATTACAGTTAATAGATCAGACTCTCACCAGCAGCATGTTGATGTTGCGTCTCTGCAGCTTCATGTCCTCTCCACTGTGGCCCGGTCCGGGTTCTGGTGCTCTCTGCTCTCAGATCAGCCTTATTTAACGGC